>NC_086248.1:3533257-3829779 GCF_021018805.1 Prinia subflava | reverse complement strand
AAACTGGCAAACAAGCAAACAACCATTTCAGTCTGAAAATTAAGTTCCCAACCACCAAAGAAATGAAACTCTGGAATAACATTTCATTAAGACCACTAGGCCACAGCTAACATCTGGATGAAGATGGGACCTGATAAAGATATAAAGGCACCATATGATTTGCTTGCCTGTGTTACAAAGCAAGCAAGATTCTGATCCCAGATACCCATTCCAATTCTATGTTCCTTTTATTTATACTTCTTCTGTCCTGACAGACAAAACAGCAGCTTGTGAATACATATAATTTTATCAAAAGGAACCAAATGCATCAGTCAAAGGAGCTAAATGCATGAGGCAAAGCTGCCCTGAGGTGGTTTTAACTTGAGCAACTAACTTTTGAAGGGCCTAGCTCTTCTCTTGTGGTTGTGGAATTCTTGCTGACATCCTTAGGAGGCCCACGTGTGGACAGATTGCTGAATATGAAGTGGAAATTGGCAGAATGGATCAGAGAGGAGGATACAGCCCTCAGCGAATTGTTTTGCATCTTGCTGACCTTGGCAAATGTACAGCTATTTCCCCAAGTAAGATAAGATACTTTTTAACCATCTTCTCCAGCAAATGAGGCACAAAGATGGGAAGATGTCTTCAGAGACCTCCTAACTCCTCATTGCTAGCACATATTTGTAGAACATTTTTTTATTTAAGACAAAACAGAAAGCAAAATAAAAATCGATTCCATTCCTGACTCTGGGTGGCCTTGGGTAAGATATTCAGTGATTTAAATACTAGAGAGGATAAACAGGGCCAGTTCTCTGCTAGCCCTGCTGATCATCAGCTGGAAAGAACTGGTGGTGAACAGAGCAGAGATAGAAGTGGGGACAGCAGGGATTCAGTAAGGCTGAAGGATCTGGAAGAAGGCTGGGGAAGGTGGTGCCAGAGTCAGATTTCTGGATTTCTGGAGAACAAACTATGTCAGTAAAAGTTCTGTGCAGACTCCCCTGCAAGCAGCCAGAGAAGAGGGAGATGCTGTGTGGAGCTGCCATACTTTTAAAGAAAATTCATCAAAGGGCTCTGGAATAAATGGGAATAAATGTTCTGTGTGTGCAGGAAGAGCAAGAACTTCACCAGGGCTGCTTGGCTAATCAAGGATCTTCTTGATGAGCTAAAATGCTAGAAGGGAGCACTCACAAAGCAAAAATAAGGAAGAGAAACTAAGGAGAAGCATCAAAGCTTTGTTTGTGCTTAAGCTTTCATTCTTAAGGATGAAAGGAAAATACCAAAGCCCAGCTGGCACTAAGACAGAGAAGAATAATAGCAGAGAGGAGGGAATCCACAGGTGTGCCAGTGGCAGAAGAAAACTCAGGGAAACTGCAAGTCCACTGCTGGATGCAGGAGAAAATCTGCTTTATTATCAGCAGAGTGGAAAAGGCTGAAGTGCAAAAGGCCTTCACAGTACCAATTTTCAGAAGTCCAGACTGCTCCAGACCTCTGGGTGTGCTGACACAGCTTGGCAGGGAGAGGGGCAGCCAGGGGTGAGGAAAGAAAGGACAAGGCACCACTCAGGGGAACTGAATTAACTCCTCATGATCAGGTAGAACACCCTTGAGGATACTAAAATGTCAGCTGATGCGGCTGCATGAGGCCTCCATCATTCATGAACAATTATGGCTACTAAGAGGAGGTGTTGCTGACTGGAAAAGACTAGATTTTTTTTTTCCTGTCCTCAAGAAAGATACTAAGGAGAAGCCCAAGAGCTACGAGGCAGTCAGGGCAGTCTGCAGGTGAATATGAGCTCCTCTCCCTGGTATGCAGGGCCAGGAGGCCTGGGAAGGATTCATTGCTGCTCCAGGGGAGGTTTAGACTGGACGCTGGAAAACAAACCTTTACGAAAAGAGAGGTCAAACACTGGAACAGGCTTCCTGCAGAGGTGGTTGATACCTCTAACCTGTCAACATGTGGACAAGGGCATTAATAATATGCTTTAATTTTTGGACAGACCTGATATGGTCAGGATGGATGGACTGGATGATTATTGCAGGTTCCTTCCAACTTAAATATTTTATTCTATTCTATTCTATTCTATTCTATTCTATTCTATTCTATTCTATTCTATTCTATTCTATTCTATTCTATTCTATTCTATTCCATTCCATTCCATTCCATTCCATTCCATTCCATTCCATTCCATTCTCTTTTACTCATCTGCTGAAGTAATTTCTGGGACATTTTTTCCAGTCTGGGGCTCCCATTCAAGTTGGACACAAAGAAATTAAATTATAAAGGGTTTAGAGAAACTGACAGACAAGGAGACTTTGCAGAGAAAGCTCTTATTAAGAATGGTAAAAAGGAGTCTTGAGAGCAATCTAAAACCAACCCATACTGACTTGATAAGTGGCTTGACCAAAAAAACAGACTAAAACTTTTCTCCATTGTCTCTAGATACATCAGTCAAGACCATGGATTGCAGCTTGGAAGTTTCAGACTGGATGTCAGGAAAAGGTTTTCATTATGAGGTTTTGCAGCACTCGAATTGGGGGCTGTGGATGTCCTAGAAGTTCCATCCTCAGAAGATTTTAAGACTTGTTGGACAAAACTCTGGCTGAAGGTGTTCAGGTGGACCTCCAGACAACTCTTCCACCTTCTGCTCTGTGATCCTGGGAACACCCAGTCCCACAGTTTCCATGTCTCCAAAATTATGATAAAGATTTTGACCTCATTTAGAAAACAGTTAAATAGAGACTGGAAAAACAAGTGGAAGACCTTAATATTAAATTAGCCAACTACATGTATCAATATAGCTAAAATCAATACTAACTTTCAATTCAATATATACCTTCTTAATTTTTGTTTTAAATATAAAACATGTTTTCAGTGAAAATGTTTCAGGATGACACTTGGAAACTCAGATTTTGAGGATGCAGAATGTGGTATTTTGGCAATTTCAGCAGTTTCAACCCCAGCAAATTTTAAATAGGATCTTTTTTCCAAAATTTCAAAATGGGAGCAATGTAAAGAGGTCAATCCTAGATTTCCTTTCCAGTCAGTAAGGAAAGAGATTCTACCAGAGTGTGATTCATCTGACCTATTTTAGGCACCTACTCTAGGCTGAGATGAATCACTTCTAGTGCCAATTGCTTTGCAATGACTATAAAAGGAGTCAAGGGTGACCAACTCCTGTGGAGAAACCTGCATTTAAATGCTCATATCTTGCCCAAATAGAAGCATTCTAACTCAACAATAATATATATTTTCAGTTATGTTAATGCATTCAGCAAAGTAGTGCTGAGTTTTATGGGACAGGATTCCTGATATTTGCATTGAAATCCTCTGAATTCTGGACATTGTGAGGTTCCAAAAGCATTAAAGCATAAAACCACCAAGATTTGGAAATGTCTCAGGTAATCACCATTCACACTGAATGTTACCAACTGAAATAAAACAGGAATTTAGTACAGCCATTTTGACCTTACTTTAGCAAAGAATTGGTTTCCAGAGGTCCTTTCTAATGTAGATTATCCATTATTTCATTATTCTGTGATTAACCTTTCTGAATTTGGTTTGCTTTGTTTGGTTTTGCTTTTACAAGTCATTGCAATATCTCAATGCAATGACTCATTCTATGTGATTAGGTTTTATGCAAAGTAAACAAAAATCTTAAAAATAAATCTAAAAAAAGAAGTGAAATCTTATCTTTCTTTTAAATCTTATTTTTGATTAATTAATTGGACTTTTTCTGCTCACTATTGCCCTGTGTCAAAAATGGTGAGAGTTATACAGAATACATCAATATTTCTGGCACTGACTGTTACCAGGAAAGTTAATTGGGAATAGTTTTGTTAACCAAAAGATATATGTTTTTTAAACTTTTGTTACATTGTATTCATTTAAAAAGGACAAAATCTCAAGAAACACAATAACAATAATAACAATAAAGTAAGAAAAAATAATTCCACAAAACCGATTTGAATCAACCAGAAGCAGTTTATTTCAATTTCACATTTTTTACAGGATACAAAGTGGGTTTAATGGATATTTCCAAATGAAACATGGAAATTTGCTTTACAGGCTTTAGAAACAGAAGAAGCTGGCAATAAGAAACAGAGACTCAACAATTTTTGGAAATGAAAACTTTGTCGAAAGAAAAAAATTTTTATAAGAAGGAATTTGTACTGTATAGTGAGGGGAAAAAAAAAAAAAAAAAAAAAAAAAAAAAAAAAAAAAAAAAAGTGTCCAGAAATTGCCAGTCAGCAGTAGTTTTAAGGCACAAAAAAAAGCAGCACACGTCATTAATAAATTGCTTCTTACCAAATTTTCCAGTTTAGACTAATTCTGTTATGCAGAAAATATATTTTATGAAATATATTAAAAAAAAAAAAAAAGAAAAAAAAAAAAAGCTAAAAATCTTTTGCAATCAGAAACGGAGGAGGCAAACCCCCAATGAAGCTGTGATTACACCGAGCAGGGTCTCCGGGAGGAGCAGAGAGCGGCAGAGCAGGGAGCTGCGCCGCAGCTACCGAGAAACCAAATTAACGCTAATTATAGCGGGGGCTCGCTGCGGAGCGAGCAGTGCGGCTTCACCCGGGGAAGGAGGCGAGGTTTCACTAGGTGGCACAGTTCTGACACGGTCACACATCATTACCCAGCGCTAATGTCACCTCGCGGGGCAGCGGAGCCAGGGGCTCCCCGAGCATCTCTGCGATCTGTGAGCTCCAGACGGGGACCGCAGCCAAGCTGAGCTCTGTCAGCCGGCCCTGAAACTCGCAGCGAGGGGCTGAGTGTGTGGCAGAAATGGGGCTTGAATCCCCCAGCTGGGGATACGGGGGGGAGAGGGGTGGAGGGCTCAGGAAGCGCTTGCTGACTTTGAGGGTCCTCGTCATCATCTTAAAATCACAGAATGGTTGGGTTGGAAGATTAAAGATCATCCCATTCCAACCCTCTGCCATTGGCAGGGACACCTTCTGCTAGACCAGGCTGCTCCAAGCTCCATCCAGCCTGGCCTTGGGCACTTCTAATGGTCAGCTGGGGTACGGTGGTTATTAGGACCAAAGAATAATTTAGGTTGGAAAAGATCTTTAAGGTCAGTGAGGGAAACCATCCCCCAGCACTGTCAAGCCCCAAGTCCCCACGTGCCACATCTACACAGCTTCTAAATCCCTCCAGGAATATTGATTCCACAACTGACCTAGGCAGCCTCCTCCAGAACTTGATAATTCTTCCAGTGGAGAAATTATTCCTAATGTTCAATCTTTCCTGGCACAACTTGAGGCCATTTTCCCCCTGTTCTGTTACTTGTTTCTTGGGAGAAGATTGCCATGAAATGCATGCATGACAGGAGAAACATCAGTGGGTAAAACAGGGACAAAAAGAAGCAGTTTTGGCCCAGTCAGGAAATAAAAGACAGTTCAGAACAGAACCATGGGAACACCATAGTTCACCATAGAACACCACAGAATCATATCACAGAATCATAGAATCCCTGCAACTGTTGGACAATGAAAACTTAGAAACATCAATTTCTTTAGGTAGCAGTAACCAGCCAAAGTTCACACCTGTTCCATCAACCTTTGATTCTCAAACTAAATTGTCAAAGTCAACTCTTACACCTCAATTATCTCATTACAACTAGTGGGGTGTGATTACCAACTCTATTTGACCTGATCTGTCAATCTGCTGGTCAGTCTTTACATAAAGGGATGATATTTTAACATTTTACCAAAGGCTGATGAATGATTAAGAGCAGGAATAAGTGTGCTTTGGATATAAAGGCTTCTGAATTATAAATAGTCATAAGTGCAGTAATAGAGGATATTAGAGAGGGTGATGTGCCCAGTATTTACCCACTGGGCATGGTAAAAATGGGTTAATCTTTATTAAAAATGACCTATTCATTAGCAATGACCCTTGACAAAAGATTTGTACTTTCAACATGAAAGTATTTCTGTGTAAATATGTAGAATTAAGTTCTTCTAGAAACCTCTTACAAAACAAAGTACTGACAGTTGTGGACAACAATTTTTATTCCCAGCAGCAAGGAAACCATTGTAGAGCTTTGGCTCTCAGTCAAGACTGCCAGCAAGAGGATAAACTTTTTTTTTTCCAAGCTGTATTTTTGTTAAATAACTTTTCAGGAGATTACAGGTAGGTTTTAAGGAGCTGGTGCTTCCAAGCTGCCAACTTACATTAAAAGTTCCTCACAAACTAATGTTTTGCCCAGGGCTGTTATCCAATTAACAGGAATTTACACAGAAGGTTTGCTATGCAATGACTCTGCTCGAGGCCATTACATGGTATCCTATGACCTCTAGACCTAAGGGTATGAATGGATAAAACTTTTAGGTTTTGATTCCAAATGTATCACCATGAGTGGCCAGTTTACGGTTTTGTATTCCCTGTACACACAGTAGAGATGGTCAGATGCCTCCAAAAGGCAGTCCAGAAGGAACATGTGCTGGAGCCAGAGGAGTTAACAGCAGGTTAAGTTGTGTTATTCTCTAAAGGCCAGTTCAGGAGTGCATGTTAGAAATCACCAACATTTGTACTCAATGTAGAGACATTAATGAGCAAAGCTTAGGCTGGGCTTGTGGTAAGGAGAACCCTCTGGTCAGCTTCAGATTAACATTACTGCAATCACATCTCCTGTGAACGTGCTGCAAACTGCACAGCCTGGAATAATCTCTCTAGAGAGTAAATTTCACTTATCCTATTGAAACTGGGCCAAAGAATGGCCAAAAAGCAGTGCATTGTGGACGAAGTTCATCTGCCTGCAGCTGAGGTTGTCACAGACAGAACTCTGCATATCATCTGTGGAGAGGCATAATACTTCTGGGGTATGGTCATCTGCAGAAAAAGAAGGGTCATCTGCAGAAAAAGGGGTCATCTGCAGAAGAAAGGGTCATCTGAAGAAGAAAGGCCTGAGAAGCAGCCACCTGTTTATAAAGGCAGTCTGGACAATGAGCTCAAAAGCAGAAGTCTTCTCTAAAGGTAGATGGGATGACATTTATAGAGAAACACAGAGAGTTGTGATAAAGCTCAATCATGTTCTCTTAGACAGTCCCAAGAAAGCAGATTATTTGTGGGGCAGAACTAAAAGATACTCCCCACCAGCTCAGTGCTCTAACTGTGCTCCCATGTGTGTGCTGGGGCTGCCAGCCTCAATTCACTCCCGTGGCCTCAAGCACCTCCACAGGTTTGTATCTCCAGTGCTGCTAATTCACAGTTTGACACCTAATGGGGAATATTTAGCTCTGGGAGATGCATAATCACTTGATCAAATCACAGCTCAGGAACTAAGCTTGGAAAGAGGAATCTCAAAATTAATCCCCATCTTAAATCTCAGAAAGATCTTTTTAATGAGGATTCATTATTAATATTTAAATGTGTGCTTTGTATACATGACACTTGCCACTAAATACATGTGTATGTGCTTGCTCACATGTGTGCAGGTATGCATCTATGTATATATTAAATGCTTAAAATGAATTCATATAGATAAACAAATAAATAAATACAAATTTGAAGTCAGAACATCTTTTTGAGCAATGCTGATGCAGCTCCAAACACAACAGGGTTTCAGGTCATTAGCGCCTACATGTGATCACAGCAAAAACATTTAAATACCAGCAGTGGCTGAGTTTTCAGAGAGCTGAACAGTGCTCAGATCAGAAGCTGCTTTTATTTAAACATTCAAAGTAATTTTTATTTTTATCTTTTATACCCGCACAAGGATTTGTTTTAATTCAGCTCTCTCATGTAGCTGCCTGCCTCTTCACGTTCTTCCCTACCTGTCTTCAAGATGTTGTGTTTTGGTTTTTTTTGGTTTTTATTTTTTTTTCTCTTCTCTTAATCAAAATTAGAAAGAGATTGTATGTGCCTGCTAAAAAAAAAAAAAGAGGGGCTTGGCTAAAAATAGTTCCCCAAGACAGGATATATTACAGCAAACTGCTTTTGCCTCTGGATGTTAGTGGAGTTT
Source organism: Prinia subflava (assembly GCF_021018805.1). Lineage (NCBI taxonomy): Eukaryota > Metazoa > Chordata > Aves > Passeriformes > Cisticolidae > Prinia > Prinia subflava. Next base: position 3,821,831 of record NC_086248.1, on the reverse strand, counting down.
CCTTTGTTGTCTTCTTTGATTGTTTCATTTATATGGCAGGTTAGACAACAGCAGACTCCTGTTATTGCCTTTCCTCAGCGGTGAATTTCCTTTTATTTATTTATTTTTAGGGCTGGGAGCCCCTGAGGACAGTCACTCCCTAGCCACAGCTGGTGACAGGAGGAGGGCTTTCCGTGCGTTCGATACTTGGAGCTGAGAGCTGACTGGTGAGAAGATTAACAGCAAGGCTATTAAGTGGGATACAGCCTCCATTTTTAAATTGCCTAGGCCTTTAATAAAAGAAGGAGAGAGAGGGAAAGGCAGACAGAGAGAAGTCTTAATAGTATAACATCTTCTGTATGCTCACAATCCATTTCGCCAGATGCTAAATTACTTTCCTTCCCTTCCCCCCTCCATGCACCCACCCCACTTTCCCCGCGTCTGGTGTCTGATGCTGTGTCTCATTGCTGGGAAAGGAGTCCTGGAATCCAATTGCAGAGGTGCTCTGGTAAAAGGGAAGATTGGTGACCCAAGATGCTGCAGGAGAGTGTTCATGTGACTCTAAATTTCTCAGTCCCTGGGCTGTTTTAGATTTTTTTTTTTTCCAGGAAGATTTGCACCTGCTTTCTGGCCTCCCAATACTCTTCTGGCTGTCAGGAAGTGAGGATGAGCAGGTGTCTAAGACAGAGGGGAAGAATTTGACATCAAACCTTTTCAGGGCCATCAAATGGATTACTCAGGAATATACAGAAGTTAGAATAATTGTCAATTAACATTTATTTCCAGTTAATTACAGAATCACAGAATACCAGAATGAAATGGACCCCAAGGAACATTTGGTCCAACCTTTCTTAGCCCTCATCTTTTCCATGTGAATCCTTGTAAAAAGAGAGCCTCCACCTCCTTTGTAGTGCCTTTCAAATATAGAAACATGGTGATAAGTTCTTCCTAAGCCATCTTTCCTCAAGGCTGAACAAATCCAGTTCTCTCAGCCTTCCCTCATATGGAAAAATTCCCAGTTCTTTCTTTGTGTCACTTCTCTGGACCCTCTCCAGCCTGAGCACACTGTTCTCCACAGTGGGGACCAGAATTAAACACAGTATTTTAGGTTTGGCCTGAAAAGCACTGAGGAGAGTGGGATAATGCCTTCCTCATCTCTGCTGGTGGTGTCCTTGTGGATGCAGCCCAGCAGCTCTTGGCTCTCTGTGCTTCAGTAACACATTGTTCACCCCTTGTGGCTTGCTGTCCTCCAGGACTCCCAGGTCTCTCTGCACAAAACTGTTCCCAGACGAGTGAATCCCAGCCTGTGCTGCACTCTTGGATTGTGTTTTCCCAGGTGCAAGACCTTACACTTTTTGATCTTCATAGTGTTCTTGTTAGCCTACACTTGCAGCCTATCCAGGTCTTCCTGCAGGGCAGCTCTTCCTTCCAAAGTGTCCATTTCCCCGCTGGGTTTGGTGTCATCAGGAAACCCCTGGGTACCCTCAATCCCATCACCCAGATCATTTGTGGAGACACCAAACAGTGCAGGGAACAACACTGTACCCTGGAGGGCTCCACCTGGGACAGGCTGCCAGCTGGGTGGATTTGGATTCCAACCCAAACCGTTCTGTGATTCTGTGACCTCCACAACCTCTCAAAGTTTGTGAAGTGTCCTCCCAAGGACATCAGCCACCTCTCCAAACACCCTCAGGTGAATATTGTCAGGGCACATCGATTTGTAAGGGTTTAGCTCCTCTAATAAATGTTGACAAAGTCACTGGCACCAATCCTGAGCATTTATTTAACCATCTACACAGCAGAGACATCAAAAGAAATTTAGAAAATATTCCAAAATTGCAACTTGGCATCTGCCCTTCCACAGAGCAAGGTCTTCCTCGTCTGTGTCCAACTTTTTTCTTATCTTTTCTTACATGTTGTGTAAGATTTTCAGTGAGGGATATTCCACAGCATTCCCAGACACTCCTTTTCAATGTTTCATGGTTATTACATTCAGAAAGGCTTTGAGTCCATTTTTAAGGGGAAAATGAGGGGTCAGCTCTAAACCCACCTCTTGAAAAAAATTTAGTGCACAATTTCTTTCCAATGGGATGATGAATAAATTATTTTTTTTAAATTACCAAGCTGTTATTTTTTTTTTACATAAAATCTCTGTTTTTGAAAGGAGCACACAGATTTTTCTTGGTTTTACTCCATTTCAGAATGTTTCCACCCTGGAAATTTGAATGAAAATTGCATTTATTTTGCTTTCCTCATAGGTGTAGTTTTGATGAGTGGTGGGAAATGGAAAAAGAGACTCCTATACTTATTTATGTACCAACATTTTGCCCACAGAAAGAAATCCTGATCGTACAGCCAGGATTTCTGAAGTGGAAATTTCAAAAGGGGTTGTTCCAACAGAAACCATTCCTCCTTTTCTGCTGGCTTTACTACAAACCTATGTGCAGTCACACCCCCACCCTGCAAGTGCTGACACATTTGCCTGGTTTCAAAAAGGATGGAGATCATGTGTCTTGAAAGAGGTGACTCTCAGGCACACGATAAAGCACATTCAAAAGTCTGAACAGGATCAAAAACTCGAGCAGTTATATCCTGGCATCCCTTAGGACCAAATTTGATCATCTTCACTTCCATTTGCTAAGTGCTTTGCTCAGCAAGAAACATTACAGGTATTCTAGTCAAGTCTAGTCTCATCATGGTGTATTTGAAAGCCTTCCAGTATTCTTCAGTGCATATGAATAACATCAATCAATTTTTGTTCTCTCGAAACTCCTCTGCTGGAAGAAGCATGAGTTTAGGGAGTGTTTTGTTTTGTAGTTCTTCAAAAATACTGTGCACGTGCACATGCAGGCACCTGCAGGTCTGGGCTGCAGAGCACAAAGCAGAGCCCTGCACTGCTGATCTCAGGGGGAAATAAAATGAGGTTTAGGGTGACCTTGGGTATCTTTGGGAGTCTAATCCAGATTCTGAGGACTGCACCCCTAAAGCTCAGCTTCACTGGTTAAATATAATATTTAAGAAAGGAAAAAGAGGAAAGATTTTATGTAACAGAGCATCTGGGTGATAATGGAAAAAAAAATCTGTCTTTGGGTTCACAACTGTACTGTGACATTTTTATGCTGCTGGACCATCATTTTGCTGAAAGGAAGAAAGAATAAGGAGCCTCATGGAAAATTTTGTAAATCACCACAAAATCCAAAATTTTCCTTTGAAGTATTATCACAAATGGGTTAATTTAGGGATACTTTGATGACCTTAGTATTTCCTAGCTTGGGCATCTCATTTTTTGGCCTGTGTGATTCCTTATGTCTCTTTTTTTTTTCTGTGAAGATGGGCTGTCATTCAGTGCTGATGTGATTGAGTCTAGGGTCTCTTTAGAAGAGAAGGGAAGAGAGCAAAGCAGTATCTATTTTTTAAAAAGAAGCCTGTTTTCTCCTGTGTTTGATTCAACATTTTGAACAGGAAGAATTAAAACATCTCTACTCAGCTGCTCCTGCTGGCAATAGTGACCAACACGAAGCATTCCTTCCTAATATCCCATCTAGCTCTGTCCTCTGGCAGTGGGAAGCCATTGCCTGTGTCCTGTCCCTCCATCCCTTGTCCCCAGTCTCTCTCCAGCTCTCCTGGAGCCCCTTTAGGCTCTGGAAGGGGCTCTGAGCTCTCCCTGGATCCTTCTCTCCTCCAGGTGAGCATCCCCAGCTCTCCCAGCCTGGCCCCAGAGCAGAGGGGCTCCAGCCCTTGGAGCATTTTCCAGTAGCCTGGGACCCTGTGGTCAATCTGAAGGAAAAGAGGAAAAATCTCTGTGTGTCATGAGCTGCAGCAGGAAACAGCACGGCCACAAGCAGCTCACTCTAACCTGGGACAGCCCTGGGACAGTGGCTTAATGAAACCATGTGAAATATGAAAGGGGAAGGAGACCCCTTCCTCCCCGCAGGTGCAAAGTCTGTCTGACAGAGAAAGAAGGACTGCCTCAGGCCTCTGAGAAAATTTCTAGGTTGTGGTGGGTTTTTTACCAGTAGATGTTGGATTATCACCCCTCAGCACCACCCTATATTCCATGCCTAAAGTTACAACCTGGACTAAAACAGCACTACAAGTTTACATCTGTAAAGCACTTTGTACTCTAAGTGAAAATTCAATCAACATCACAGCTCTGAAAAACAAAGGGAGAGAGGAAAAGGAGTCTCCTGACAAAGTCACTTCTCTGAGGGCTGAGGAGAAGCTGATGGAGCCCAGCCTGCTTTAAATGACAAAAGTTGGGGGAGCTATCAGCCAGAAACACACTCCTTGTGCTGCCAGCCAGGTTCAAGCCTCTTCCCCCTCCCTCATCACAGAGCCTTTGTCCTCTCGCCAGAAGCCTGCCCGCAGGCAACATCCAGCTTTCTAATAAAGCAGCTCCTTTGTCAATGACAGCAATGATTATCTCCTACAGCTGCCCGTGGTGTTGCATTTTGTAACACAATTTGGCCGCCTTTGGCCCCGGTTAGTTCTATTTAACGTACTGCAGGGGGTTCACTGTTTGATTTCTAATTGATATAATTGACTGGGAATAATCAGGGCAGCTTTATAGATTTTTATTGATAGCTAATTTTCCTTCATCCATTGTTTAATTTGATAAGACTATAACCTAATTTATTGCCACTCTGATAGGGATCCATTACCCTTTTGACAAATGCTTCTGGGGCCCACTTGTCAGCAACTGATTTGAAAGAGCTGTTAAGCCTACAGAGCCCATCATTAGTTAATGGCAGTTTAGAAAGCTAATGGCATTATAAATTAAGATCAATAAGTACATGGAAATTACAGTTGTTCAGCAAGACACCACTGTATTATTAAACAAACATAATCCTGTACCTTTGGTTAATGCACACACGGGGAGCTTCCAAGCGAGTTTCAGAGCCGAATAAAGCCAGGTGATTAGCAAAGGAAGAGCCCTTCTCTGGTGCTGGAATTGCCAGATTAATTCCTAAAGGATCTTTGCAAAAAAAAGAAAGAAGCCAGCACTGCTTTATTTTGCTGTATAAGCAACCCGAGGCTTCAAAACACCCTCGCACAAAACAATACCCCTCTCGCTTCCTCGGGTTTTGATCTGCTCCAACAACACTTTCAAATGCATAATACAAAATCAGCAAAGGAGAGGCTCCTGGATTTATCCCAGGGATAAAGAAAAGCAAACACAGCATCTCTTGATACTTTTACATAGCTTCCTCTTAATACCTCACAAGGCTTGATTGGCGTTGAGTGGTGTTTGATCACTTTGGGCCAAAGTGAGGATGGGAATGTTGAGATTTTTCCCATCAAGGCATCATGATCTAATTGATACAGCAAAGAACGGGATGTCAAAAAGCCTGGAGTCAGTTTGGCTTCACCACTTAACATGTACAAAGTGCTGAACCAGTGACTTAATCTCCTATCTGATTTTGCAAGCTCACTGTCTCCCAGATGCCCTGACTGATTGTTTGGACTTGAGGAGCAAGGCTGCTCCTTCTGGGTGGCTAAACTGGGTGTCTGGGATTTATGTCCAAGGCTGCTCCTTCTGGGTGGCTAAACTGGGTGTCTGGGATTTATGTCCAAGGCTGCTCCTTCTGGTCTCAGTACAGATAAACTTCAGCCTCAGCCATGTTTTTAGGCCTTGACATCACTGAGTGCTCTCATGGACTCTGGCCACAGACTAGAAATGGAAAACTGAGGTTGTCACATGCCTGAACAGCTCTCCTGACCTCTGAGAGAGCCTGATGTTTTCAACACAGGGATACCTGGTCCTGTTGCAGCAGATCCTCCCTGGAATCCAATCCTAGGTGACTCTAATTATCATCACAGAGTGTTCGGCTTACTTGGCACAAGTTTTGCCTTGCTTAATGTGCACAGTGTGAACTGCAGAGGGGCCTAGGACAATCCAATATCCGTACCTTTGGAATGGGAATTCTCTGTTCACTGGTTGGGACAGACATCTGAGGGTGTCCTGCAGCTTCTGCCATCCACTTTTAATCTCCAGCTACAGCTCTGGCAGGGCTCTCAGGTACCTGAGGTTAGGTGGGATGAGTGTGATCACATTTGTGGTGTGTCCATCAACTCAGCTATAACATCTCCAAATGGAGAACTGGGGATGGACCAGCAGCTACCCCTGCATTTGAGTCAGCAGGAGCCAAAGTTTTTCCAAGAGATTGGGAAAGCACTTCAATGCTGTTCAACCCAGTCCAGGATGTGCCTGGATTCCACTTTGAATCCAAGGCTAGTTTGGAGACTGGTTAGATGTCCCTGATGCCTGCCAGTCTTCGTTTCACTAACCATGGATTGGTCTCATGAGCTCCTGTTTGAATTCCTGTCCCACTGTGGTGCTAACTGGATGCTTGGGGTCTTTTATAGGCCTGAAATCTCTTTTAATGTTATTTCAGTTCTTATGAAAATCTGAAGGCCTGGCTGGAACAAGCCTCTAATTTGCTTCAGAGTAGGTGAGGATGGAATAATGTCCCTTGCTGCACCACAACCCTTGCCCTGATCACTGCCCCCACTTTTGTCATCCCAACCCATTCAGCCTTGATAGGTAGGTAAATCTCAGTGGTCTGGATAAAAACTCCCAATATATTGAGGTCCTGATTGTATAATTTCATTTTTAAGAAGATTGAGATAAGACAAACTCCTAAACTTGTCAACAGCTCATCCATATTGACAGTAAATTTGGCTGATTTACAGATAGTCAGCTTACTGGGCAAAATACTATTGGGAATTTTAGTTGTTTCCTTAATGAAATAATGGCTTTTCAGTCAGAAATTATTTACAGTGGCTGCACTCCTCACAATAGGAACAAAATACTATGATTTTGTTTGTCCGGAGCTCACTTTGCACAAGTTAATGTTGTGTTATGCCAAAGTGTTGACCCAGAATTAAAATTTATTTCCTAAAATGAGGTTCAGCTGACATTATTCAGGACTCTCAAAATTCAAAGTAAGCTTTAGATGGTTTTTTGAGTCAGAAGGGAACATGGATAATGCCCCTGTTAGTTTAACATCTGAGCACACAGGATTTAATTTGTAGACTGAATCAATTTGGGCTGAAGTCCTAACACCAAATGCTATAGCCATTTCAAGAGTATTTCACTTTGGTCTGGTTTATTCTTTTTCCCATTTATAGGTGGAAAATATCAGGAACACTTCTAGAGATTAGCTTCTGATTTGAAAATAAACCTATTTGTGCATGCAGAAGCTAAATGAACCAGTGAATTTTGGTGAACTGAAGTACATTAAGTGGAGATAATCAAGAGAGTGACAGCAAAAGGGCACTCCAACTTCCCATATGCATATATATAGTTATATATACTGATACATATTATAATTTTAGGCACTCCCAGATAGTAGTCTACTTCTAAATTTCCCTCTTAAAAAGTTTTATTTCTTCCTACTGGCTACAGGAAAAACTTAATTAAGATCAGGCTTAAGCATGTAATTATTTGACACCTGTATTATACCAGTTATATAACCTTATTTATCTGGTAGAAATGGTGAAAACAAATCCTCTTCAGGGTTTTCTTCAGCCAAAGAATGTTAAAACACATGTAGTGAAATATAGATGTTCTCTTGATGCTAAACACGCAAGTCAGAGATGGAATAGGTAAGAAAAGGAAAAAATCAAGTAAGTCCATCACTCAGTGTGAATGAAAACATAACAAAGATGTGACTTCAGAACTGGCAGCTGCTTTTGAAACACTCTCTTCCCATTTCAATGTTACAAATTGGTACATATATTACAAATCAATATGTAGAAAATATATACATATAGAAAAATAAATTATCATTTGATACAGGTCCAGAGAATCTAAAAAATTTAAACATGATGATCTAGTCATTGATCTTGAAAGTTGTTCAATGTAAAACTGACTTTTGATAGGTGGGTTTGTTCCAGGTGGATCTCATGAGCACCATCAGGTGACTTTTCACTGCTGACTCTTAAAAAAATAGAATTATTAATTTTAGAAAAGACCTCTGGGATTATCAAGTCCAACCATTAACCCAGCACTGCCAGGTCCATCCCTAAACAATGACCCATGTGCCACATCTACACGTGCAACTAGTGCAGAGTCATGACCTTGTTGTGACCTTCCAGGAACTAACAGGAGAAACTTTTAGCAGGATATGTTGTGCAAGGACAAGAGGTGATGGTTTTAAGCTAAACCAGAGTTGATTCAGTCTAGATATGAAGAAAAATTCAGTGAGGGTGCTGAAACATTGGCACAGGTTGCCCAGAGAGGTGGTGGATGCTCTATCCCTGGAAACATTAGTTGGGTTGTAAGGAATTCTAGGAACTTGGTCCAGTGGAAGGTGTCCCTGCCCATGCCAGGGGGTTGGACTAGATGACCCTTAAATGTCCCTTCCAACCCAAACCATTAAATGATTCTGCAGTACTTGCTTCTCCCAATCAGTGTCACAGCAGTAAAATGCAACGCCAGGAAACCTCCACCCTGTGATGCTTCTCCAAGGCAATAAACTGGCCCCAAGACAGTAAAAATATGACTGTCAATTTATCCCCTAATGAAACAGTGCCAAGGCAAGAGCCACAGGGTGAAGTAGGGGATGGTGGTGGAGGGAGGAACTAAACTGTCTGCTCACTTGAAATAAAGCAGGCGAGATTACGAGACTCGTGTACAATTCTCCACGGTCCCTAAAGTCTCTTGCAAAAAGGTAGAAATGAACTAATTTATTAGTAAAATCACATCAGGGGCAGTAATTTCATGTTAGTGAATTTACATGTAATAACATTAGATTTCCAGCCCTCCATATCAGCACACTGTGGCCCTCTTGGATGATGAATGAGCTGCCTAAAGAAAGATGATAGTTTGATTGTTTTCACAGTGAACGGATCAGCATTTTAATTTCTTGCCTCTGTGTTTATTGCTTATTTGGCCCCTTGCTCAGCTTGTAAAAACTTGGCTAAATGGAAATGAATAAATGTAATTACTGCGGGTGACAGTGGTAATCTGTGTGGGTTTTTCATATTGCCTTTGCCAACGTTAATCTAATCACTAGAGAATATGTGTCACTGCACAAATACACTGACAGAAAGCAGAGTCCTCTGTCAGTGCCAAGGATGTGGAGGCTGGAAGGAGTCCCTGCTGGTGGGGGTCTGCTGCTGGGACAAGGCTTTAATACTCTGACCTATAGACGATGCATATCATCACTTTTATATACCCTACATCCTGCTCAGGAGGAACAGCAGCAGTAGAAATCAATACTGGAACTGAAAGCAAGTTTTTCCCAAGTATTTTTGCTGTTTGGATCTCTCCAAGAGGCTTGACAGAGTCTCTGTGTTTTATGGTCTTGTCACAGATGATATTTGCCTCCTCTTCTCTGCCTAGAAGCTCTGCTGTGTATAAGTCTGTCTTATCCTAGGAATGGGTGGAAAAGGCTTTAAAAAGCCTTGACTCAGGGACTGGGACACAATATTTTTCACAGTAAGAGGTAAAAAAATATACATGAGAATAACCATTCTGTTGCCTAAGGTTTTGTTGGGCAGTGGCCTGAGGAAACAGATCTGGTACCTGACAGAGTATAAGGATGTGAATTTTTGTGGCTATCATCTCTATGTTATTATCAGGCAACAAGAATTCATAGGGATTAATTGATTTTCCAGATATCACACAGAAAGTGAGATTCAGCTCTAGGTCCAAACATCTACATTTAAATACATATACACCTGCACAGGTGTACAGATATGAGCTGTGTGGTGAGGCTTCCATTCTAGCCAATGGAAATCCCAATGGAATTCCACAAGTGGAATTCAACTGCCTTTGTAGTTACTTATATAATGCCATTTCAAATATATGAGAGATCTCATCATGGGCCCAGAAGACACAACAAGGGACTTCAGGGACACCTCTAACCTCCTCAGGAGACAGCTGGCAGTCTGCAAGGACAACTTCAACCTACACTTAGGCAAGAGACCAGAGGGTCACTCAATCTCCCAGAGTATATTTTGGAATAAGCTTAACTCCTCTCTCAACTTCATATAGATCTTATTGGACTACAATGAGTCAGTAAGTTTGTAATTGTCTTTTTATAAGTCCATTTGTGCTGTCTCAGACCAGCATCCACCTGCTAGTCCCAAAGTGTGAGTGAAAGTGAGAAAACTCCTGGGCTGAGATAAAGACAGTCAAAAGCAAAGACTTTGCTCACAAGCAACACAAAACAAGGAATTCTTTCACATTTCCCATCAACAGGGAGATGCTCAGCTATTTCCAGGAAATCTGGGCTCCATCACCTGTAAATTTTACTTGGAAGGACAAACACTGTAATTCTGATCATCCCCCACCCTCCCTCCTTCTTCACCCAGACTTTATTGCTGAGCATGGCCTCAGTCTGGTCCGGAATATTGGGTCAGTCAGGGTCAGCTGTCCCAGCTGTGTCCCTTCCCAAATTCTTTTGCACACCCTGACTGATCACTGGTGCAGCAGTCTGAGGAGCAGCATTTACCCTGTTGAAGGTGCTGCTCAGCAGTTTTAGTTACTAAGCAATGCTTAGGTCACAAACCCAAAACACAGCCCCATGCGAGCTACCATTTCATTTATGACTGTTTTTAGCACTCTGTGTGTCCAGCACAGTGGATTGAAAGAGGTTGGCTTGCATGGGAAGCAGGAACCTGTTCATGGGTCTTTGCAGCGTGACAACTAAAAGATTTATGGGGTTGAACAGAAAATAGTGTTAGTCATGTGACTGCAACCTCAAAACATCAGGAAACATCAGGAAGTTTCATGCTGTGCATAATTCCTCTCTGTCCTATCATCATAAACACTGATGATGTCCTCAGTGTTGTCCAAAAAGTGTATGAAATCCGGGCTTGCACCCAGGGAAGTAATAATCAGAAGAGTCATGAAAAGAAATAGAGAATGTTGGCAGTTATTGCAATTGTAATTCCAAACCCAAGGGTGATTTGGTGAAGCAGTTCTGCAACTTAACAATACATGATCTTAATAACTTCATCTCTTGCTTAACTCAAGTGAGATGGGTAACATAACATAACACAACACAAAAATTTGTTCATAGGAACAGGACCTGTGATTGGTTCTTTTCATGGTGTGAAAGGACAGGGGACCAAAATTAGTGTAACAGATATTGGACATTCTAAATATCTATGACTGGCTCTTCCGTGTCCTATTCCCCAAATTGCACACGTGTACACAAAGCACATGCAAGATAAGACTCCAATTTAAATTTACAGAAGGCCACATCTGTACTAGTAAATAAAACTTTTCCAGGACACTCTCTGCTCTGGAGCCATTTGGTATTTTCTGGATGTGACTCTGTAATTAAACTCTCTTAGACCTTCAGAATAATGTGATCACACCCAAACTGACCAGTGGGAATCATTGGATCTCAGAATGGTTTGGGTTGGAAGGGTCTTTAAAGGCCATCTAGTTCCAACACAAAAACCATGAGCAGGGAAATGGTTCATGGCCAATGCTAGCTCCTAAAATATATTCAGAAATTGGCTAAGAAGGGCTCAGTTCCCCTGCCTAAGCTACACTGGCAACAGCCACAGCTCCACCATGGTGATGACAACTGCAGATGCACCGAGATAGGTGCACAAGATGATTTCTTTACTGCCTGATAGGAGGAATCAGCAGCAATTCTTGGATCTGAACTCTAGCTGTCTAGGAATAGTTTTAGCCATGAGATTACCTCCTTGTACTAAAGTTCAGCCAGGAATAATTCTTGTCTTTACCTTTTCTTTGTCACCTCTGACATCTGCAACTGTGCATTTCTTAACCACCCTCCTTAAAAACAGACACTTAATAGTTTAAAGCTGAAAGAGGGTAGAATTTCATTGGCTATTAAGAGGAAATTATTCCCTGTGAGGGTGGGGATGCCCTGGCACAGATTGCCCAGGGAAGCTGTGGCTGCCCCATCCCTGGAAGAGTTCAAGTCTAGGCTGGACATGGCTTGGAGTAACCTGGGATAGTGGAAGGTGTCCTTGCTCATGGTAGGGGGGTTGGAATGAGATGATCCTTAAAGTCTTTTCCAACCTAAAACATCCTGTGATTCTATGGTTTATACACTTCTGTTACCTATCTTTTTTGTTTTTTGTAGGCCAGCACTGCTTGGTTCAAGCTCCTGGTAGATCAGCATCTTCAGTGCCACCACTTTGGACATTTCTGAGTGTGTTCCTCAGATTTCCCAGTTCAGTTCTGCATCTCCCAGTGCTTTAAGGATGACAGCCATAGTTGGCAGAGACAGATGTTCACATCTTTGTCAGATTTGGAGCTCTGCTCAGAATTCTTCCACAAAACACCTAGAGGTTATGCTGCCACTTAACCTCTTCCTCAACTATTTCACTGCACCTCTTATCCTCACTTGGGTTTGTTTGACTTACTTAGAGTCTTTTGTACTTTCTTCTGGCTGCTCTATCCACAGTTTATGCATGAATTTAACTAAATCAGTTTAGAAACCAATTTAGTTAAATCAGTACAAAACCCATGGGTAGAACCAGATGGAGAATACCTTTACTTGATTTATTGTGATTTTTTAGTTGATTTGCCCTATTTTCTTGTTGACGTGTATCAGCAACACCCCACCATCAACATGAACGTGTTCTCCCACATCTACAAAGTGGGGACTTTGTCCATGAGAAAACAGGTCTGTTTATGTTCCCAAGGTATTTGAATATGAGCACAAGTTTTCTTCTTTGCTGCCTTCTCTGATTAACATAGTCCATATTTTTTAAGTATAATGATTCATATGAAGAGGTGAGAGGAGCAGAAGGCTCCAGAGAACTGTAATGGCAGAGAAAGCCAACACTGCAAATACAGTGCATGCCACAAGTGACTTGGAAGCTGTAAGTATTCTTCTAACAAAAAAAGTTTGAAAATTTATTCCATTTCACATGATCACCATTCCTAAACCATTCCACAAACCAGGCTGGTAAGAAAGCTTAGGATTGAAGATGCAACAGGGCTATGAGGTCCTTCCTGCAAGCTCCTCCTGAGCAGAGGCTGAGAGAAGCTGAAGGTGAAGGAATCCACCTCACTGCCCATGTCCCATCTGTGGGCAGAGATCCTTGTGCCCCATGTTCTACCTGTCATGGACACTAAATTATTGTGTATGGAGAGACAGCCAATAACCCCAAAATAACTGAACATGGGAATTTAAATTGCAATCATCTGCACATCAATCTAAAAGAGACTAAACTTTGTTGTTTCACCCAATGTTAAACTGAATGAAGCAAAACTGAATTAAAGCCACTTTAATTCTGAATGAGAGAGTCCACACGGTGTTTTAATTTAGTTGAACTAATCCACTTCTAAAATTAATTCAGATTAATTTTCCTCAGTATCCCTGAGCAGATCTGCAAAGCTGCCTGAGGGAGTTGGGAGCAATTTCCCTGTACGTGGAAATTGAACAAAATAGGCTTCAGTCCAATGGCAACTCCACAATAGTGCCTTGTTCCAGCACTCTTGTTCCAGAATTAAATAAAGAATCATTCCAGATTATCTGTTGTGCTCTACATCCTCATCCTGACTTCCCTCACAGTAATTTCCTTAATCCCAACAACATGCAAATTGAACTGTGAGGTATCCAAATCCCCCATCAAATTCTCCTCCACAAAATTAAATGACAACATGGCAGAGCAATTTAAGTTCTAGCTATTTTTATGGGGAAAATTCCCTCCAAAATGCAAATAAACATGCCTTCACCCTACTCAGAACAGCTTTGAATTTCAGTGGATCTGAGGTGAAATTGGAACCCTGAAAACCAGCCAGAGTCAAAGTGAAACTCTGCAGTGTAGCTTATGTTGAACTAAATATAGTGAGACAAGTAAGTGTTAAAAGCAAAGAAACAAAAAGGAAATCAGACTGACTTTTAAGAGTCGTAATATTCTGGTTTTTATTAGTACAAGAAAGAGTTTGGATGTATTCTCTAAAGTAGTACACTGACAGAATAATTTTCTTTGTATATAAAACTTCAATTAAGTCAGTGTTTTCATTTCAATTTCATTTCTTCCTGATTTCTTATGATTTCTTAAATATTTCTTTTTCCTTTTATTTTTATACTTTTTAGAAAAAATAATAGGAAATTTGCATTTTTACATCTCAGTTTTATAGCAAAAAAAATGATTTCTTACCTTTATTTTTCTCTGGAAATTCTCTTTTTGAGACAACAAAGCCATTTAAACTTTTGTGGATAAACTTAGACTACGGCCCAAAAGAATCCTAAAGCACGTGAAAAACAATGTTCAGCACTTTGTACTAACACGGGGATGCAACTTGTGAACTCCTGATAGAATTCTCACTTTGAGACAGCCAGTTTTGGAAAATCAATAATCAGGCAGCAGAAGGACTTGCAGGCACAAAACAGAGCTTTTATTTGCAACACTGGGAAAGAGATTTTACTGCTGAACTTCTTCACTAAAAAAGAGTGACTTTAACTCATAGTCATCAATGATTCAATTGAAAGTATGTATTGTGTTTTCTTAATTTCTCCTTTCTCTTAGCATTGTTATTATTCCTTGTGCATTGTATAAAAAGGACGTGTTTTAGGGAAGGTTTCAGATGCCTCTTGCAATCTGGATGAAAAAAAAGCTGTGTTCCACTTGGATCGTCTGGAGGGACAGTTGTGAGAGAGACAGTACAGAAGGGAGCTTGTTACAGCAAATAAACTGATATTAGAATGTAAATTCTTCTAATCTATTCATTATCTCTTTCTGAGACCGAGCTGTTAGAGCAGTGGGTGGAAAAATGTCTCTTTTTGTTAAACGTCCTGTTGGTGGCAGCAGTTACAGTACATTTAATCCAGCAGCAAAAATAAGAACCTGTTCTGGCCAGGTAACACGAGAGTTTGCAGGCAGAGAGGTGATCTCAGGTGACAACCTCAAAAAAAATGATGACTTTGCTTTGGCTTCAGCAGTTCTGTTTACACTAAAAACAGAAAGGGGGAAAAGAATCAAAATAAAAAACTGTCCCAGGAACACAGCGAGGCAAAAATTTTGGGTGAGTAAGAGCTGGCAAAGCCAGGCAAATAAAAGGTAATTTGAGAGCTTGGTCCAGTGAAAGTGCTGGACAGTGAAGATTCAGAGGGAGAAAGGGCAGGAGGCAAGGGTGCAAAGAGGCATTGTTGAGTTTAGTGATCAAGGAGTAAATCCCATCCTTTTACTCACCTTTCAGGCAGAAAAAGGAAAGAACTCCCAGAGAAAAAGTAAAAACCTTTCATCCATCCCATTTTTCTTAAGACATCAGATTTTAGAAGCAGAACTTTTCATACTTTTCTGCTGATTTCAGATGTTTCTGGGTTTAGGCCATCAGCTGGGGTCACTGTCAAGAGTGGCTGCCTTTTTTAGGATTTCCACCCACACTGGAATTTCAGCATCTTTAAATCAGATAGGTGTACAGTTATTGAAGCTGAAATAGATCCTGAAAACAATAAAACAATGCAGAGATTGAGAAATAATTTGCAGTGTCTGTAGTGATAGGACAATGGACAGTGGTTCAAAACTGAAAAACAGCGGGTTTAGATTGGAGATGAAAAAGAAATTAATTGATGAGGGTAGAGAGCCACTGGCACAGGTTTCCTAGAGCAGTTGTGGCTGCTCCATGCCTGGAAGTGTTCAAGGACAGGTTAGATGAGGCTTGGAGTAAATTGATCCAAGGAAGGTGTCCCTGGCCATGGCAGGGATTTGGTTCTACATGATCTTTAAAGTCCCTTCCAATCCAACCCATGCTATTATTTTATGGTCTATTATATCAGTCACTGCATGTCCTTCCTGTTAATTTTGAGTCAGACACCTCACCATTGACCGTGGTGTTGATTTATTGGCCTCATTCATTTCAAAAGGGGATGAGTAGTCCAGTTACAATTTTTACTTTCATCAGCATCTTCTCTCAGAGGCCTGGGATTTTCCTGTCCAAAGGGGAGACTGGAGGGTGTAAGGATAAAGAAGGAGTTTGGAGGAACAAAAAGAGAATCTTGTACTAGTGGCACAGTTATGAGGTTGTCTACACCATTTTGTGGATTAGAAGCAGATCCTGGTGATTTTTTTAGACTGCTGACAAAACTTCCTGTGGATTAGACTTCTAATGCCAGTTTCTGCCCCTGTGTATTGGGGCTCTGGAAGGGAGAGTGGGAAGGTATTTTCTACCTGAAAGGTGCAAATCCTTTTGCACAGCCAACGTTCAGCTGTGTAATCTTTTTTCTTAAGCAAACATTCAGGAGTGCAAAGAGTTTTCCACATTCTCAGGAGCCCCCGAGCTCCTCTTTGCCCAGCAGAGCTGGATTGTCTCCCTCACAGGCAGCAGTGAAGTTCCTTGGAAGAAAATGAGAAGAAAACAAAACAGACAAACCTCAAAGTCCCCAAGGGAATGAACAGAAATAAACACAGCCAATGTGGAAATCAGTGTTGATTCCTGCCATCAGATTCTCACTCTGTTTGACCTCGGGAGCAGCACTGACATGTACCAGAGGGCAGGGAGTAGGAAAAAAATAGGTGGGACACGTGACACGTGCAGTGGGGACATCTGATGTGTTTTAAAAAGCTCTGTGCCTTGAAGTTATGAATATAAACCACCTCCTAATAGTTATACTAAACTATTATTTAGATAAGCAATAGGAGTGGAATATCTCCCAGTGAGAAAAGCCTTTAGTAAACCAGGAGCTTAAGGGACCATCTCCAATTTTCATTTAGTGATTTTAACTACCCACTGTCAAACTTCCAGACATCTATGGCCCCAGATTGTAGATAATTTCCCAGCTTTGACAGAACTCACAAATGAAGGCTCAGATTAATGTCATCAGCTTTTTTCTGCCTTAAACTCAGCCATCTGATCTCAGCTAATTCCCAAAGAGGACAGGGGTGTCTCCAATAGGCAAATTCTGTCACCTGTGATTCACATCTGTCCCAGCAGAGAAAAACTTGAGACCAGAAGCAGCTGTAGTTGTCTTTTATCTGGTGGCTACCTGGTTGCAGAGTCTTATTCTTCCTTCCCCTCCCCAGCTAATTCAGTTTGTAAAGTTTTATTAATGCAGGATATCATCCCTTACATAATCCAGGCTGTTCTCTCCTCCTTCTCTAACTCCATGCTGCATCTCCCACATTTGCTGGTGATGCAGTTGCCATTTGCACTTTTTGCTTTTCCAGGAGAGGAGCTTGCAATGCTTTCAGAGATGCAGATATCCCTTGTAACCACTGTAGAAAGAGAGCAAAGCACATCTTATTTTTGAAAGGTGTCCTGTCTGTATTTGCAAAGTGAAACGCTTCAGATTTGAAGTTTAAGTTAAAAAAAAAAAAAAAATTGGTGTTTCCAAAGGTCAGGAAAAAATATCTGGCCAGCTTGACCAAGACACATATGAAAGTTTCAAATGTCAAAGTGTGGGTCAAGGCACAGAGAAACTCTTGTGTCTTAAACAAGCAGCTAAATGGATGAACTGAGAAGAGGAGCATCATCTGTCCCATTAGCCGTCAGCTGCCGATCGCCCCAGGCCAAGGCAACATATTGGGGGACTTTGTTATATTTTCTTTTTCACTTGGCTAGTTCTGTTTGAGTCAGTGGTTCAGACTAATTGCTAGAAAATAAATAATAAAATATGTAAGAGCCTCAGCAGGAGTGAATGTCTCTGCATACAGAAAGAACCAACTCAGGTCTCAACAAACTCACCACCGAGCCAGGAAATTTTGCAATAAGTGAACAAGAACAATGAAAATGTACCTAACTTTGCTCTGGTTTTTATTCACTGGATCAATGTCTGGACATCCTTAGAGTTACCATCTTCAATCTCAAAGAAACAAGTGGTGTTTTTGTTGCCTTGGGCTCCATTCCTTGTTTTTCCCACAAGTGGCAGAGCAATGCAGTGATGGAAGGAGAACTAAAGATATTCAGACATAAAAGTGATGGCATTAAAATTGGCTCACTTTAGTTTGTGCTAAAAATTAGGATATCAGACCAAATTTCTTCTCCAGCACCTTTTATGGTCAATGGAAAGAAATAGACATTTTCTCAGAGAAATTTTTCTAATCCATTTTTGATACATATTTTAAAAAGGGACCAGTTGTCCTGTCCAAGAACTTTTACATTTCTTTACTGATGTTGGAAGATCTCTAGAAGTGTGTAATGAGTAGGCAATAGAACAAACTCAGGAAAATGCTGATGACTGAATTTTCCAGAAAAGTTAACAATGATGTAGAAAGCGTCAGAATTGAGGACTTTGGGAAATTTTCACTGGGACATATTCATCATTTAATATGTGGAAAATGAGCATATATATATATTTACAGGAGAGAGCGGAACTTATTTGGGTCAAAATAGAAATAAAAAGTTTGGTAAATAGTAGATAAACTAATGCTACTTTCCTTTCACTTTATGGTGACAGGTTACATTCAGTTCCTGTTAGATTGTTGATTTCATTTTTTGATGGACATTCAATATTGCTTAAATAATGCAAATAACTCTATTTTTGTTGGTGCTGCAGCTCTCTTGTCAGGTTCACATGGCTTGCCCCACTTAAACTGATTTCTAACATGGAATAGGTAACTTATATTGCCAAAGACTTTGGTTCTAGAGACTAAATTATAAATTGAATAGTTGTGATGGCTCATTACCTGTCTGATACAAGACATAAATCCAATAAAGCCAAAGCTTCTTCCAAAGCTGTGCATCTCTCACAAACATAGGTGAAACCAGAAGCTAGAGTCCACAGTCATCAGCAGGACTAAGGATAGTTAAGAAGGTGTTGATTGGGGTATCTTGGCCAGGAATCCCCTGATTATGAGATTCTGTTTCATACCAAACTGTTCATCAGCAAGTGACTGATGTCATTTTGAGCAGGGAGAATTGAATGAAGGAAGGTTAGCAGATGTTTGATGGAATTAATCAGATCATTGGAAACTTGGCATTAAATGGTAAATTATCATAACAATGAAAGTTTCCTTTCCAGAACATGTTTGTGAGGATGTCAACATTTTTTAGTTTAATCACAGAATTACAGAGTGATTTAGGTTGGAAACGACCTCCAAGGCCATCGAGTCCAGCCTGTGACCCATTCCCACCTTGTCCCCAGCCCAGAGCACTGAGTGCCACAGCCAGACCCTCCTTGGGCTCCTCTAGAGGTGGGGACTCCACCACGTCCATGGGCAGCCTTTTCCCATCCCTAACAACTCTTTCCATGACAAAAATCTTCCTGATGCCAACCTGAACCTCCCCTGGGGCAGCTTGAGGCTGTTTCCTCTTGTCCTGTCAATTGTTTCCTGGAAGAAAAGTCTGACCCCCACCTTGTTGCAACTTCCTCTCATGACTGTGTTTAGCATCCAAACATTCCTGTGGATGAGGAAAATACTTTTATTTACTTCATTCATATTCAGAACAACATTCAGGAGACCAGTAGGCTAATTTATTTCTTTTTCCCATGATACTCATCCAATTAAAAGTGTATTTTTTTCATTTTCTTTTTCTAGAACTACAATTTAAGCGCAAAAGTTTTTAAACACTCCTGCAGATCTCAACAAATTTCAGCGCATGGAAATGTGGGGACTAAAGAAAAAGTAAATTAAATTTCTAGTCTTGGAAAAAATATATGTATGGCCATATACAGTGCATATTTGTAGTCAAGAGAGCTAAAAAGACAGAAAAATAAGTCTCTCTAGGACTGACACCTTATTAATCACTCAAAACTAAGAATGTTTGGTCAGTTTTCTTTGAATCAGAATTGTATTCTTACTCAGATATAATTGATAGAAAGAGTGACATTAACATCTTCTAAAAGTGTTAATAGAAATCTCATAATACTTCAGCAAATGCATATTTTCAGTGCCCTTCTAAAGTTATTTTCATCTTTTTTCTCAACCTTATTTGATGATCCCAAATAAAATTAGATCATATTTGGAGGACTAGAGACTAGCAAGTGTTGCTCTTACTTGAAGCTGCCTGGTAACAGAGAACAGAAGTTTATTATGTGATATTTTCATTAAAATAAACTTTCTGTGAAAATTTAAGGTTTTAAACTGTGTATTTATTATCTATTGGAATAAGGCAAGAGCACATATAAAAACAGCCACTGTGGGTGAGACATAGGTAGACAGAAGCACAGAGAGATGAACTTCAACATTTAGAAAAATTTTGAAAATGGGTGATACCATTTTTAACATCTTTTTAATCATCTCACTTGATGATGGGGTCTAGTTTTCAGCCAAATTCTTCAAATCTGGATATATATGCAGGAGAATTCAATGCAATGAAGATGAAGATGACTGTAAAAGTTACAAGCCTTTGTAGCTGACGAGGATTTGATTAGCTAAAGCCACAACTCATCAAAGACTTTTAAGCTCATGGAAGGTAGATTTAGGTTGAATTTTCTTCTCTGGGAGGGAGGTGAGGTCCTGGCACAGGGTGCCCAGAGAAGCTGTGGCTGCCCCTGGATCTCTGGAAGTGTCCAAGGCCAGGCTGGACAGGGCTTGGAGCACCCTGGGATGGTGGAAGGTGTCTCTGCCTATTGCAGGAGGTTGGAACGAGATCTTTAAGGTCTCTTCAAACCCAGACCATTCCATGATTCTGTGAATGAAAATAAAACCAACCAAACCAAAGGGATCAGATTTGCAAAGCTTTTGATCCATATTTTCATCCTTGTTTTATAGCAGCGACTATCAAGTGCAGACAGAGAAGGAGCAAAGAGACTATGAGAGTTTTGACTGCTAAAGCTGTATTTACACCAATAAACTAAACTTGACTGGTACCCTATGTAGTCACCCACAATCCCAGTTACAGTCACTCTGAAAATGCTGTCAGGGAGCAATTGAGCCCAGGCCCATGCGTGCACCACTCTCTGGAGATGCCTGTCCTTCCCCACAGGTTATGGAGGCAGCCCATGGCTACTCTGCATCTAAACAGGAGCAGAGGAATCAAACTCCATGAATGAGGACCATGATGTGCCAGCAAAATGCAGTCTTTGACGGCTTAGTTCTGCCACTGCCATCAAAATCAATTATATTACTGAATAAATCAATTAAATGCTGTTTAACCCCAACAGAAAGAGAGAAAAAGGTCCTTTGTGAGAAGGAGACTGGAATTAAGGGGTTTTTTTCCATAGGAAAATCATGGCTGGTCTCCAAGCTGTTTCATAAGTCTGATTTGTTTTTCCTCACATGTTCTTCTGGTACATTCGTCTGCTTATTTGTTTAAGGAATGTGGTGCTGGTGAGAGATGCTGGATTGATGCCTTGGGGAGAACAAAGTCCTATATTTGTCCCCAGGCGTGCTAGGGCAGTGCTCTACACCCACGTGGCTTCCCTCTGACCTGAAAGGACCACCTTTAAGGGGCAAAAAGTAGTTTAGTTTCCCGGGCCTTTTGAAACTTGCCCTTTCCTCTGGATCTACCAGCAAGGGACGTCGGGTCATTGGCGCTTATTTATACAGACAAGGGCACACTGTCGAGGGTTTCAGTTCACATCCAAAGCTTCCTCGGAAATTTTGTTGGCCTTGAAGCCTCACAATAGCAGGATTTTAATTTTTTTAAAGGCAGCTGCTGGCTAGGCTGGCAGTACTTTTTTCTCGGAGGCTTCACCAACCATATTTCAATTCAGGAAATGATAAAGGGAAATAGCAATAATAATAATAATAATAATAATAATAATAATAATAAAGAAATTATGGCAAGAATGTTAAAATTCATTCCACAGTTGTCTAGACCTCATTTCCTCATACAAGTGACTACAAACCTCAGTTAAAATAAAAAATATTTTATGCCTTACTTTGCTTATAGCCAGGCTCCTTGTCCTTTATCTCTTAGCACAGTTTATTGTCTTGAAGGTGGTTTGTTAAAGTTAGCACACACCTCTGGCTGTTCCCCTTCACTTTTGACATTGAAAACCTCATGTAATATTCCTGACCAGCAACAAGTCACTCTTCAGGCAAATATTTATATTTGACAACACCCCAATGCTCCCTACCAAGGCCTTGAAAAAGCTTCTGCAGGAGAGAGGAAGGAAGATAGAGAGAAAGGAAGATAATAAAACTTCTCAAACCATCTTTGACAAAGTTGAGGAAAACATATTTTTTTATTTTTCTTCATCATTGGCTAAAGACAGTCGGAACACGGAATTCTGTCAGTCTGAAGAACCTATGGGTGAAATCTTTTCTGAACACGAGTCCCAGACCCTGCTTTGTAATTTGGTTCAATAAAGCGTTTTTATCCTGAGATTTGGAGAGTCCCCATTTCATCTGAAGGATAAACTCCCAACAGTGGGAAGCGGGAACAGAGTCCTGAACATTTTCTTTCTTGAGTGAAAACCACCTAAGCTCCACCAATGTGTATTACCCTCCTCTGGCATCTCTTCTTCAAAGGAGGGGAGGTTGCTTTGAAAACAATATCCCAAATCTCATGCTGGTTGTGAGATAAACACACTCACTATGGGTCTTTTTCAGCACTTTGGGTTGCTGAGGAACTCTTGGTTATAAGCATGTGCTGGTTCCTGCTCCTTCTGTATGAACGAGTCTGAGGGTTTGGAAATGCAGAGCTCCATGGGTAACTCTGTTCCAAGTGTTATCTGCAATATCTCATTATAAAAACTGCAAAATCAGTGCTGCTTCCCCTCTTAATGTACTTCTTTATTGAGTCTGTCAGGAAGCATCTCCCATTTTAATATTTGATAAATGAAAAGAGATAGGAGTGCTGCAAAGTACTTGATACCACTCATTAACAAATCTAGGGCATCCTCCTCAAATTATCACCCTGTGCCCTCCCTTCATCTTTTCTCCTTTCACCTTTCCTCCACAAAAAAACAAGCCAGGAAATTTGCTACAGGAAATTGCTGTTATTTCTGTTATCATTGCTGCCATGTCTTCCCCCTCCCTCCCTCCAATCAGGAGTGAAAAGCCAAAGGACGGCGAAGAGTAAATTTCCCTGGAAATCCAGCATTTTGGGTGTTCTGCCATCAAGGCCGCATTTTTAACACCCACCTCTCCAAATGTGTTATCGTTAAAACTTCATGGCTATAAGTTAATTTATTTATTTATCAGCAGCACCACCTCCCCTCAGCTCAGAGCTCCCTGCCTTTCCGATTTCAGCAGCGCCTGACCCCGTTTCAGTCAATTTTCCATATCCTGCCTGTCTCGCATCCGCCGAGGGAACACACTGATGCTGTGTTTATGTTAATTTTATGCTCTCTGAGTTGTGTCTGTTATTCAAAGCAGTTGAAGCAGTTATTGCCAGTAATCTTATTTCTGCACGAGCCCCCGGGGCAGAGCAAGCCTCGGAGCCAGTCCTGCAGACCGTGTCAGAGCCATCACAGCCTGCTGGTAAATGGCAGCTCTTTCCTGCAGAATCTGATATCAGTTACTTGGCAAACACAGTAATAAAATGAAACAAATCAGATTTTCAAGTAAATAAACCAGACTTCAATGGCAGCAACAATGGTCAGGACAACAGGATTTTAATAAGTGATGCTATACGAGGGAAAATATTGGAGTGCTGCAGCCCTTCTTCTTCCTGCAGTCCCCCTGATCCAACCCAAAATTATCTGCCTGAACCTTTCCAGAATGAAAGCACACAAAGGAGGGTGTGGAGTCTGCTTTCCCCATTGGTAAAAAGGGAATTCACTGATGGCATGTATGGAAATTCCCCTGCCAAAGCACTCTGAGCTGTTGTGTTGGGCAACAGAAGAAGAACATGAATTTTTATTCCTGATTTTCTGCTCCATAATATCCATGGGTCGTTGCATGAGACCAAGGGAAAGGTGTTGACCTTTTGTTTGGAAAAACCAAGAGTAATTCATGGCTTTGCCACCATTTTCTTGGGTGTGAGTAGTTTAAGGATGGCTTTTGCAGGGTCCATCACATTTTCAATAAGTCTTTACAGCAAACAAACTCACCCCCTTCCTTGGTGCCTTCCTAAAAGACAGATAACTAACAGAGAGAAAAGGTGTTTTATTCTAAAACAGCAGTTAGACAAAAACTAATTCTGCATATTCAGATAGCCTTGCCTTAGAAAGTATTTAAATTTTTGTCATAAAGCCAATAGCTGGGGAAAAAAAAATTGAATTCTGGCCAATATTCAGTTGCCAAAAATGGAAGCCATTTTTCTCATAAGAACATTTCCTATAGAAAATTCCAATTTAAGAAACATTTTTCAACAAGAAGACGTTTCAAATGGAACATTTTCATGTTTTTCTATTGCCATCAACAGCACTCAGCTTTTATTGTGCAGCTTAAGGCCATGTTTGCAGCATACTGGGCTCTTTAGAAACTTGCCCAGTTACATTGAATTCTCTGCAGCAGCAGGAGCTCTCATATATAAATTTGTATATCTATATGTACATAAATGAAACACAAAATTCTGGATTTAACATCTCTGTATTATAATTTCTCATCTGTCAAAACTGATTAATAATGCTTGTATTTCATCACTCAAATAATTTTTCAGCTTTTCTGGAAGTGTCTGTCTTCTGTTCTCTACACCACCTGAATAGCAGAAGTTTTAATCTGATTATCACTTTCTCCTCATATTTTGTAAATCTGACGTAAGCGTTTGGAACTTTACTTTTTTCTTTGAAATCACACAAAACCAAAGGAAACGTTTAGATCACACCCACTTTCCTCCTGGAGCAATCTTGCTGATATGTCTGATGGTAAATTAAATATTCCCTGACTGATCACTGTCCCTAAAGGGAATTCATGATGTTCAGCCACATCCATTATAAGAGTTCTTAGTCCCCTCTGTGAGGACCCTCAAAAAATGCATTTGAAATTTTTCCTGGTCCAGAAGCTGTGAAGCTTTAAAAGTCTGCAAAATTTCCTCTATTTAGCTTTATAGCACACTCATAGCCTATGCTTCTTGATCTTCCCTGATCCGTAATTTTTGAGGATAATTTTTCTGTTTTCAGCTGTGTTTGGATCAAATTCTTATGGAGGTAATAGGCTTTGTACATCCAAAGAAGAACAATGGAGCTGGGGAAGGGGCTGGAGCACCAGGAGAGGCTGAGGGAGCTGGGAAAGGGGCTCAGCCTGGAGAAAAGGAGGCTCAGGAGGGACCTTGTGGCTCTGCACAACTCCTGACAGGAGGGGACAGCCAGGGAGGGTCGGGCTCTGCTCCCAGGGAACAGGGACAGGAGGAGAGGAAATGGCCTCAGGTTGTACCTGGGGAGATTCAGCTTGGATCTGAGGAAAAAAATACATATATATATGTGTGGTTTATGTATGTATAAACCTGGACTAAAATTAATTTGATAGTCTTCACCGATGCTATTTCTTCTAAAGTGTATAAAACTGATCATGACATTGATAAGAGCAGAATTGGGCCACTTAAACTTTTTACTACAATCTTTGACATCAGTCTCAAAGGAGGTGATGTCTGAAAACAAGCAAATATATCCATGATCCTGCATCCCATATTACTTTTATTTTTTGGCCATTCACATAATTCATGAAGAAATTCAGAAAAAAATGCCTTCTGAATCTTCTTGCAGTTTTTTCATTAATAACATTTACATGTGTAAACACAAATATAAATACAAATACAGTATGGGCATGTAAAACTTTGACAATGTTTTTAAACATCCATTGGAAAGAAACTACTTTTTAATATTAATGGAAAATTGCTAGATTTGTGATATTAAAAAAAATGGAGCTTTCCGTTTCTTTTCATATTTGCTTTGATTGTTTGGACATTTTAGGCTGGGAAAATGGGTATTTATTGTGCATCCTTCTTCTCACAATTCTAGTTAAGGGTTCCTGTTGTGCAGTGTTGAGGATGGTGGTCACTGTCCACCTGACAGGCAATTCCAGCATGGGGGTTTGGACACTTGGCACCAAAACTAAGGCAAAGATATTCAAAATTCAAAGAATCCTTGATTGGTTTGGGTTGAAAGGGACCTTAAAGGTTGCTGAGTTCCAGCCCCTGTGCCGTGGATAGGGTCATTTCCACTAGATCCTTATAACATGGAAAATTCCTCCAAGAAGTGGGGTAGAGGAACACAATGAACTTAACTGAGATGAAGCCAACAGCTTTGAGGATAGTCTTGGACCACCAGGCTACTCAGGATTCATATCTTCTTGTTGAGACAATATTTAAAATTTTGGCTAATGAAGCTGCACCAGGAACAGAAAAGGAAGGGCCAATTTGTGTACAGAAGTTTAACACCCCTAAAGTCCTTCTGCAGCTAAGGGAGAGAAATCAAGGTGCCACTTGAGGTCTGCATTGTAAAATACGTGTCTAAGGTTGGTGGAATAGGCAGCCCCTTGGAGATGTCCTCTACAGCATCCTCATGCTGCAGCCCCACCTTGGGATGAGAAAGAATGCAGTCACCTGTGTGCCTGATAGTGATACCAGTCCAGATCTCCTTTTTTCCTTGCAAGACAAAAATTGAATCTTGCCACTTCAAGGATAAATAGGCTAATTTCCCTATTACTTCTCAATTACTTGTTTCATCAAAGATATCACCTTGTTTCAAACAGATAGTTTAAATTGCCTATATTTTCCTTTTTTTAGTTAGCTCCTTTTATTGTATTATTCATTTCCATGGCAGAAAGGAGGTTTTTGAATAATAGAATCACAGAACATCCTGAGTTGAAAGGGACCCATAAAGGTCATCCAGTCCAGCTCCTGGCCTGCACAGACACCCCAACAATCCCACCCTGTGCCTGAGAGCTTTGTCCAAACTCTCCTGGAGCTCTGGCAGCCTTGGGGCTGTGCCCATTCCTTGGGAAGCCTGTTCAGTGCCCAGCACCCTCTGGGTATCAGTTATTTCACAGTAGACAGAATAATATGCCACACAACACTGTGACAGGCCAGTCAGGTTCACTGTTTTCAAAAATTAGCCTCTAGAGCATTGTTTACTTGTCCCAAAGATACTTAGGGCAGTTGTCTTTAAAGAACTTTCTCTTCCATCCCTTGTGGATGTCCCATTATAACTTAAGTTTTCACAGTTGGAATAAATAGCTGAACTCACCACAAATGAAGTCTTTATTATAGTCAAACAAAGGGGAAAAAAATTCCCAAGCCTGAAATTTTAACTCATGCTTTCATATGGAGTCTGGATTAACATTCCTGGATTACTCCTAAGAATCTCAATTATTTCAATTGCACAGACATCAGCAAGAATATTGTTTATTTCCTTATGAATGAAATCAGACCAGAGCTTGGAGAAACCTGGTCTGGTGGAAGATATCCCTGCCCATGGCAGGGAACTGGAACTAGAGGATCAGTAAAGTCCCTTCCAACCCAAACCATTCTATGTTTGCATGATTCTAACGTGGGAGCTTTAAAAATCAGCTCCTCACCTTTAGATCCTAGTAGATGCACGCCCTTCTCAGCAACAAGAAAAAGCAAAATTAAAAAGATAAACCACCCTGTTAATGTTAAAAAATGGTAATAACGTTAAAAGAGACAGAGATTTTCTCTTTTATTGAACCCCATAAAAATACATCATTTTGCTCACTCTTTTCCTCTCCAAAGGGTTTGTCACTTGCCTTATGTGGAACATTACTAGCCAGAGGATTATCAAATATTGTTTCCTTCCTGTTCCTCTTAATTTTGCTGGAGGTGCAATGATCCAAGTGAATCAGAGCATTAAATTCCTGAAAAGAAAGTACACCCCTTATCTCCCTCAGATGAGGCAGAGTACACACATGTGCACACACATGTACACACATGCACATGTGCTCACAGACACGTTATTTTAAGTCTCAAATATTGTGCTGAAACCTTTCTCCCTCGCATGTAGGCTTGGGAAGAATTTAGTGCTAAATAAATGCTGCCTCAAACCAGGCAAGATAAAACATAAATCATTGCATTAAAAACCTCTAACAAGTCTATCTGCTTTTTGAAATGACTGGGAGATGAAAGAGAGGAGTCTCATTTAAGAAGGCCCAGCGGAACAGTTCTGCATTTATATAGCTGTTATCAAAAGCAATTCATTTGGAGATCAAATAGACTGACAGATAGGACAAGCAGGGGATCACTGCTGCCTTCAGGCAGCCAAAAGCAAGGATGGTTTCCCAGTACCATCACTAATACTGGGTCTAGTCAATGCTCATGTCTATTATGGCTGCAGTAAGAGCCAGCTGAATGTTAATATTCACTCCTCACACTCCAGTTCGATGCTGATTTGCAGCTGAGGCAGTAAATAGTCTACACCCCTTTCTCTGAGGTTTTTTACCTTTCCTTTCTGTTGTAGGAGTAGCTCCTTTTGTAATCATTGTGTATCTGCTGCAGATTTAGTCCTTACAAAAGCAAGGCCACTGCAGACAGAAAAGCAAAGTGCTGGACTTGGCAGTGTCCCACTAACAGCGTGCCTTGCATGGACAGCACCTCTCTCCTGTGTGCTGGAGCCTTTCTGCTGCTCCTTGGCAGAAAAATCCCAATTCTGTTGGCTCCTTTCAAAATGACAAGCACTGCATCACCCTGAGCTGGCTGCAGTTTCTCCAGTGCAGCAGTTCAGCACCTCATAAAGAAAACCTATTATTTCCTCCCCAAAAACACCATCCTCACCAGTGGGGTAAGCATGAAGACTTAAGTTGATTTTAGCCTTCTAAAATATGTTTACAATGTTAAATAAGTGAGGGTGAAGGAAATTTAAGGGTTTTACCTGTTTTTGCCTGGTTTTTACCTGGTTCTACCTGATTTTTACCTTTTTGACATGGTTTTAAGTTCAGATAGCTCAGAAATGGTTTGTGATCACACAGTTTACTATATATATATATATATATTTGTTGTTGTTTTCTGGGGGTTTTGGGGGTGTTTTTTGGTCTAGTGCAAGGTGTCTCCATCCACGGCAGGGGGTGGAATCAGGTGAGCTTTAAGGTCCCTTCCAACCCAAACCATCCATCCTATGATTCTGTGGAATTTCCTTGAAATGAAGCTGTCTCATCCCCACTGCATCACAGTTACAGCTTCTGGGGATCCCAAGAGATGCCTCCGTGGCCCTAGAACACAAATATTATTTTCTGTTGGGTTTGTTGGTTTTTTTAAAGAGGGGTCTGCCTTATGGCCACAGTGATGTTTTTATTGCCTCATGCTGAGAATATGTGCTGCATACCTTGGGGTGTAGTGGGAAAGAATTTAGGATTCTGCAGAGTATAAATGTTTGAGGATCCTGATAACAGATTCTTCCCAACAAAACATGCCCATCATTATACTCCAGCTTTTTATGATAGAGCTGAACAAGGGATTTGGGAACCACACAGAGAGTGAGGTGAAATTGCCTTGGAAAGTGAGATTTCAACTTTCTGACTGAGCAAAATAACAAACCACAATCAGCACAAATGCAAAATAGAATTGGAAGGTGGTATGAGAGCGAATAGAGCATGTGAGGATGGTGCTTTCCTACATCTTAAAATTATTTTTATTATTATTGTTGTCTCCTTTTCATTTATTTTACATTGTCAGATGCAGCCACCACTGTATGGGAAGCACCAGAGGCTTGTCCGAGTTGTAATTCAATGTGTTCTGCAGGAGGAAAGAAACCACCAGGTAAGCTGGGTACTTCTTCCAG
Source organism: Prinia subflava (assembly GCF_021018805.1). Taxonomy (NCBI): domain Eukaryota; kingdom Metazoa; phylum Chordata; class Aves; order Passeriformes; family Cisticolidae; genus Prinia; species Prinia subflava. Next base: position 3,792,402 of record NC_086248.1, on the reverse strand, counting down.
GACAAAAGACAGCTGGAAGATGTGGAAGGTGAATCAAGAGCAAGAGAAAAAGGTAAGATGGAAAATATGTGAAATGGAGTGCAATGGGTAAGGTAGAAGATAATAGAGTAATTCAGGTTTTAGGGCTTAATATTAAACAATATATACACATTCCTTACAGGCACTGAACTGCCTTTAAAAGTTGGCTTTTAAACCCTACAAAATGTCCTGCTTCCAATGCATAGTTCCCTACAAATGGAATAGACCAATGTATCCAGGAAATGGATGTCCAGAGTGTGAAGAGGGAACACGGTAGAAGAGGAAAGACCATTCACTCCCTTTCAGTAAAAGTACTATGAAATAAAATACATAGCTCAAGAGACAGCTTTGAAACATCCAAAAGGACTGTTTGTTCAAAGGACACTTCAGCAAAGGAATGCATTCCTTGCTGTATGTTATCAAGAAGACACTCAAAATTACATAGGTTAAAAAAAATTTCTTGATGACAAGAAATCATTAAGGAATGTCAATTATAAATGAGTTTCCTCTGAGCTGCAAGTCATAGGAGAGCAGGGGAATACACTGGGGAAACACCAGCCTTTGCTGTCCTGCTTGGTTTATTATTCCCTTGGCACTCTGGACATTTTTAGTCACTAGGGTAAGTGGATTTTTGATGTGGACCAGCCAAGTTATTCTTCTGTCCCCATCACAAGACACCCCTTTCCTGTTCTCTGCTGGGTCTTGCTCTTTGTTCCACTGCCCAGCTGCCCTGCAGATAGCTTTCCTGCAGAGTTCTTGATCTGCTGACCTGAGAACCTATTCATGGGTTACAAAAAAAACAAAACCAACACCATCAACAAAACAAAGTCATGGTCCCTCTAGTGCAGCCAGCTCCATAGAAAAGAAATCCAGCACAGCACTTGGATGCCAGACAAGATGGGATGAAATACTAATTATGGTAAGACTTTACAAAAAAGGCTATCTGCCCCCGTGAGAGTCCAAGCCTCCAAGCTAGTCTCTCGTGGAACAAAAGTAAGTTGTCAGATTTGAATAATTTCCCTGCATGAAGATAAATCCTCACATTTCTACATTCCCCCCCCTGCCCCCGCCATCCTCTTCCCCCCTCTCTTCAGTTTTGCAAACAAGAAAAGAAACACTAGGAGCTATTTCACTGGATAACCATGCAAATGAAACAGGAGATTTAAATGTCTTAGCAAGGAGATCAGAGACACAGTTGGAAACAGCTGTGAGGGGCATTGGAATGACTATAAGGGAATAGGATGGGTGCATTATTTGGCTTGGTGACTTCATTAGTGATATTTGGCATCAGATGCTCAGCTGGTGTGAATCCAAAGAGCTCCTCTCCTCTGTGCCTGCTTAACCCCTCTGAGGTTTCACTTATTTGTCCTGAATATGGATTTCTACATTTTTCTGTTTTATTTTTCCTCCACTGTGTTGGTCTCCAGGCAGAGTTTTGAGAATAGGAATTCAAGCCACGAGAAGATATTTTGTGGGATGGAACAAAACTCAGGGTTTATATTTGCCTTGAAGATTCTGAGGACTCATTAGAGACAACTCCTTGAGGTTTGTTTCAACTTGCCCACCAGTAAATGAAATGTGGGGATACAGCATCTTTACAAAGACTAACGCCCTGAATTCCCAGTTTCTTGTCATTCAAATTTATCACTAATAATGTATGAGGTGTGTCTTTTGACCTCACAGCAATACCTGTGCTGTGATATATAATATTCAAAGGGAATGGTCACTTATAAATTTCCTGGTCTCTTTTAAATATTTTCTGAAATAAAATAAAAATACCGTAGGACTTTTTTGAGTTTTTCTTTGTTTTTACCTATTTTCCCAGGGATATAGAAATATTATTCTGCTCCAGAAGCTCAAGACTTGTCTGTACATTTATTATTTTTAAAATGGAAGAAAAGAAAAAAGTAGAAATATGGTTCATTCTGAAAGAATACTCAGTGTTTTGGGAGTTTTTTTCCCCTTTTCTGGAAGATGGGGAGAACTAAGCAATCATTTTGGACATCCAGCTTGACAATATATCTCCAAAAATGCAACCATTTCTGTCCATGGAAGTGTTAGAAAAAACATGTATATGTGGTCTTTATGAACATGGTTTAATTTTGGTCTTGGTAGTGCTGGATTAGCAGTTGGACTTGATGATTTCACAAGTTTAAATTTCCAGCCCAAATGATTCTGTGACCTACATGGAATGGGGAAGGCAGACAGACAAAACACTTCTTTTTATGCACTCAGTGGGCACACAAAGTTCAGTCTAAGGAATGAAAGAATTTACACCTGCATTCAGCAGGCAAAATAGGAGTGGAAATACTCCTGACAGTAACAGCAAACTTCTCTTTCATAAAAGGACGTGTTTGACCTTTCCCAGTCAAACCAAGAGTACCTGTCCCAGGCAGTGCACAGTCCCTGACTTCTCCTGCTCTTGCATTCGAGTGGAAAGTCATCTCAAACAAGGAATTTTTGTCTAGAAAACAATTCTGGTCAACATTCTTTAAAAATATATCAGTATTTCGAGGACCATTAAAAAGTTTGTGGCATTGAATTTTCCAAAGAAAATTTTAAAACAAATATGTTTGGGGATGAAAACTTAAAATTTAGATAAATATTTAATTTTCAATTAAAAAAAAAAAAAGAAAAGAGGTCAAAATTTTCATCATCCTTTAGGGATCATCATCATTTAGGGATGTAACATGGAATGTCAGTAATTTCTATAATAATTCTGGTTGTCAGGGCAAAGTCAGAAAGGAAAAATCTTACTTACATCTCCAAGTCTCATATTTTCACAAATTTTAAATCCATCAAAGGAATGGGGACTCCACCACTGCCCTGGGCAGCTGTTCCTGGGCTGGATGAGGATTTTGGTGATGAAATTTTTCCTACATCCAGTGCAAATCTCTCCTGGTGAAACCTGGAGCCGTTTCCTCTTGTCATGTCACTCACAGTGATTGACCCCCACCTGTCTCCCACCTCCTTTCACAGCCCCACTTCCCCCTTCCTCTCCTCACAAGATTTGTTCTCCAGACCCTTCACCAGCTGTAGAGGCAGATGTATCACCCTCAAACCCTTTCTCCTACAAAGAAATTTAAATAATGTGGGTGCTAAGCAGAAAATCTGAAATAATGGCTAATGCTCTCACCCCTTAACTGTGGGGTTTTTCTGCCCCTCTTCTCTGTGCCTATGAATAAACAGATGTGTTTCAGCTTTCCTTGTATTCCTTAATACAAAACCATGGGGCTGATTTCATTTATGCCTGTGAGACAACATGGATATTCTGGTCTGGAAAGCACCTTGGAGTTGCATTTTCAGTGCTGAAAAGGGGCACAGGCCAGCATGAAAGATGTTCTTGACCAGCAGGGCTTAGTACAAGCAGGCAAGGTGTGAATGGGGCAGGTTCTGAAGCTTTTAAAGGTGCTGGCTCGTGGAGATGCAAGCTCAGGAAGCACCCCTGAGAGATCAGCATAATTATACACCAAATTGCACAGTCCCCTGATCAGCAGGAACAGGCAGAGGGAGTGTAAAACATGCAGCTCTCATATTCATGGCTCTGCTGGAAGGTCCTTCTGGGGACTGCTGTTAGCCCAAAACAAATCCTCTTTCACCATTGCCAAGTGCAGGGGAGTCCTTCACGAGGTGTGGAGGAGGCAGAATTTTCTCTCTGTGGGTCCCTTGATCAGTGACCTCACCAGCAGCAGCAGGGAGTCCCTGAAATGCACCACTGCCCATTTCTGTGTGGAAAGACAGAGTCCACCTTTTCAGCCTGCCTTCGTTTCACAAAACCCTGCTCACAAGATGACTGCAGGCTGGGGCCATGAATCCATTTTCCCTTATTTACATGAATTTTCCACAGAGTCCTTCAGGAGGTATCATACTCAGCACTTCCCAGAGGAAATTATGTGTATAAAATTCATGAGAAATCCCTCTTTCTCTGGAGTATTAGTAGACATCTCTCTATTATGCAACCCAGGAATATTATAAACCAATAAATAAATCTTGAGATGAAGGATATTTGCTTCACCAAAGCAAACATCCTGAGAGGTGTGAGGAGAATATGTGCAGTGGTTTTAAAGGATAGTTTTGTTGGGTTGGTGCCTTTTTTTTTTTTTTTTTTTTTTTTTTTTTTTTTTTTTTTTTTTTTTTTTTTCTTAATTTTATTTTTATTTCTTAAATATCTATGGTGATTAAGATCAGAGCAGTATTGACTTAGCCTCAGCAGCAATCTTAGCACAGGAATGATTCTAATCTGTAATCATCCTTGTAACAAGCCTATTTTATCAAGCAATATTAATGAGCTTATATTTTTCATCTCTTGGTGGAGCAGAGGAGGGATTTGGTGGCTTAATGCAAGTGACTCTTTTCAATTTTTCCCACTTGCACAGAGTAGAGCTGGAGCTCATCTGAAAAACAAGTTTACACCCAAGCTCAAGGCTTTCAATCTGCCCATTAAAATGACCCATGCAGAATGCACTGTCCTCATAAACTTTACAAAAGTTAAAAGCTGTTTGGAGCAGAATTTTTGGTTTTACTAAACTGTACTTTATGATTTAATGATTCTGTGGTTTTGAAAGAGGGTTTGTATGATTAGAAGCAGAAACTAACCACATTTACCTTTTAGACCCTGTAAACCACATCCAGAGGATGGACCTCATGGACTTCGGTGGGCTTTGGAGTCAGCCCAAAAGAGACACAGGTGGTTGCTGCTGCACCCATTATTTCTCACTGGAAACTTCCCTCACACTGAGGGGAATGTTTTGAGGAGCAGATCCAGAGATTCATAAGAAAAATATGGTTTAAGTTCCCGACTATGGAGTCAGACCTTTGGCAAAGGTCACTTTGCCAGAGATTTGCACCATGACACAATCAGGCAGGAAAGACTGAATTGTATGGGAATTTTGTTAATATTAGAGGGCTGAAACACCTCTGAATGAATAAAGAGGACTGGAGGTGTCAGAGGTGTTCCTTGTTGCCCTGCTTCCCTTCCTGGGCTCTCTCCTGTCTTCCCCTTGCTGTCACAGGTTATGGCATTGCCACCCATAGCAACTTCCCCAGGATGAGGGGTGAGGTTGTGCACATTCTCTCTCTCCTCTTTCCCCACCATTCATGTTTTAATTTTCAGCTAGTTTAAAATCCATTATTTTTCTACCAAGCAAAGTGTTTTCCTCATCTGTGTTTCCTTCATTAACCCCATACAAAATTCTAAGCTACTTCTGCCACTGCAGACACCTAAACCAAAAGCAGTGGCAATCCTAGAATAAAAGCAACCTCTTCTTCTTTAAAATCTTTCTGTCTGTGGAGCAAAATGATATTAGCTCCTTTGTAGGATCTTTATCCTGACAAAAATAATTGCTAGTGATTATCTATAATGATGAGAATGGGTTCTCAGTCACCAGCTGTCAGAACAGAAACTCTGCCCAGAAAATCCAAGCATATCCTTAGGAATATTTTTTCAGTCCTAACAAAATGTACCCAATTTCATAGAACCCTGGAATAGTTTGGGTTGGAAGGGACTTTAAAGATTTCCTTCCACCTCCCTGCCATGTGAGGGACACCTTCTACTAGACCAGGTTGTTCCAAGCCCTGTCCAACCTGGTCTGGAGCAATTCCAGGGGTAGGGCATCCACACATGGCTGATCCACAGGTCACACAAAATAAGGGACCTGTCCTCTCACATCATTTATCATCCTCTGAGAGATGGAGAATCAATCACTAATTGTCTGAATAGCATCTTTTGGCCACACTTTTTATTTATAGATAACCTGATCTCTCTGTGACCAGACTAGAAACAGCCCTGCTCAGCAGTGACTTCTGTAAACACATTTTGCTGCTCTCAGCCTATTTTTAATCCAGTTAAGGTGCATCATGTTAATTTTGTTCATTTTTCTCTAGTCTTGTAATCAAGAGGTCATAGTGTAGCAAGTCAAATTCCTCACAGATGCCTATTGCTTGAATGCTGCTGTCTTTATCAACTGAACTTGTAATCTCATCAGAAAAAGAGCTCTCAATTTACTTTGGCAGGGCCTATTTTCCATAAGCCTGTGTTGACTGGCATTCCCTCTGTGTCCCTTCTTTATTTCCGAGGACAGGGGACTCCAGGGTATGAGGGAAGAGGCTTTACCACAGCACACACTTCTGCAGCTTCAAATTCAAGCACCAATTGTCAGCTCGTCTCCTGGAGACTCCGCCAGCCCGAAATGGCCCCGGAGTTATTTTATGCTTTGCTCTCTCCAAATCAAGACTGTCCTGTCTGGAAATCCAAGGAGGCCTTTCTCAGTCTCTGTATAAATAATTCTTTCATACAGCCAAGGTTATTAGTCATAGTGTGCAATGGGTTCTGTGTGAGAATGGTGAGGAAGCCCAGTGGCAGTGTGAAATGAGTGATCTCCGGCGGGGATGGGGCTGCAGCCCGGGCCCAGAGCCGCCTACCTGGAGGCAGGGGAGAGAGAATTTAACTTGCTGAGGTGGAGAAGGGATTGGTGATATTAGGGAAGCTGACAATTTGTGTGACATGACAGCTCCTCTGCACAGACTGCACTTTTCCTTTCCCTTTTTTCTTTAACCCTCAATGCCTTGCAAATGAAAGCAGTTTAGGTGCTCTTATTATTTCTATTTCTAGTTCTACTTTTATTTCGATTATCACTTTTGCTTCTAAATCTATTTCTATCTCTATATCTATCCTTATTACTATCACTATTACCATCTTTCTCTGACACTATCACTACTATTATTTCTATTTCCATTATTATTTCTATTTTTTCTTTTTCAATTTCTATTTCTATTTTTTACTTCTATTTCTTTTTCTAAAGCTACTTCTATCCCTATTACTCCCACTATTACTATCGTTTTCTCAAACATATCACTATTATAAATTCTGTTTCTTTTTTTGTTTCTATTTGTTTCATATTTTTATTTCTATTTCTATTATTTGTATTTGTATTTGTATTTGTATTTGTATTTGTATTTGTATTTGTATTTATATTTATATTTATATTTATATTTATATTTATATTTATATTTATATTTATATTTATATTTATATTTAATTTCTACTTTTTTTTCTATTTCTACTTTTTCTTACTTTTTATTTCTATCTCTAATTCTGTACCTACCTCTATTATTATCACTATTTCTACTATCATTGTTACCTTTTTGTTTCAAGGATGGTTTCAATGGCAGCTGGGAAGCCAGGATGGAGCTGCACTTTTGGAAAATAATTAATTAGAAAGAGCCTCAGTGCAGCCTGAAGCCTGAGTGGGCAGCGTGGGCTGAGGGAGGGAGCAAAGCTGCATTAGCATTCTCATTTTGCTCTTGAGGAGCTGAGGGGCAGAGACATTAAATGAGTGGCCTAAGGTCAGAGAGGGGAATTGGTGGCAGGATGCAGGCTTGAACTGAGGACAGCTGATATCCAGCCTAATTCATAAGCTGCAAGTCTTGCCCTGCATTACTTTTTCACTGTTGCCTGTCTTCATTTTCCTCTCCGAAACAGGCTTAGATAACCAAAATGCTGTAGTGAATCTGTCTCAGGACAGATAGCCAAAGGAAATGGGTGGTTTTTTCTGATTTCTTTTCCACTTGCTCCTAGTGCAAGCTTTAGTGAGTTGCTTAACTCTTCCCTGCCTCATGTCATCTATCCCTGATTCATGGACTGCAGCACGGCTTTGTCTCCTAAAGATTCTGGGAGAAGCAGGAGTCCACTATTTCTGTTGGAAGGGAAAATTTAAAGTAGACTACCAGAGATGTCAAAAAATTTAAATAAAAATATTTAAAGTAATTGTTTTTAAGTAATTCAGCTTTCTTTAGAATATTTTTTCAGATTTTTGTGGACTATATATACTCTCAGCCTCCTTGAAATGAGGTGCTGTAGGTTTTTCTGAGAGCATCTGCAAGATGGGAACTTTCACTGACCTGGTTGGCTCCCAGGTCTATGTGATGGTTGAAGCCCTGAATTCCTGTAAACCCTTAGGACTGCTTCAGGTGGGGAAACCAAGCAATTCCAGGACCCCCATCTCCAATTTAAGCTGGTACTGGATGAGGTCCTGCTAAAAGGAGCAATGGAAGTGCAGGCAACAATTTCAGAGGATAAAATTGCCACAAGACCTCTACTTTTGCAGCACTTCTGCACTTTCTCCATCAGAAAATAATTCCTGTTGAGTTTCAGACTGATCAGTGAAAGACTCCACTGGAACCAAGAAGTGCTGAGCTGGGTTAAGATGAAAATGAGTCCTTAACAAGGCTGGAAATGCACTACATCATTGAAGTTATTCAGGTAACCCCTGCAGAGACAGGCTCTTGCACAGGGTGATTCAGCCTGTTCTGCAACAGCTGTGCATGAAAAATGAAGAGCAGCACCCTCCTGGATATCTGATATTACCCACAAACAAGGGAGAGTTAAGTCAGTCTAGACACATAACTTTTAATATTTATGGGTAATGAGTGTAGCTGAAAGGTAGGTGGGTTGGTTAATCAGTGGCCTCAATAAAAATATTCATAGAATCATGGAATCAAGGGATGGATTGAGTTGAAAGAAGCCTTAAAGCTCATCTCATTCCATCCCCCTGCCATGGGCAGGGACACCTTCCACCAGATCAGTTTGTTCAGATCCCCGTCCAACTTGGCCTTGGACACTTCCAGGGATGGGGAGTCCACAGCCTTTCTGGACACATTCTCCATTATCACCCCTTGGGAGTAAAGATGTGTGTTGTGCTCAGGGTTTATCTCCTGTATGTATTGTCTCCTTCCCCATGTGAAACTCCACACGTAAATAGCCATAAATATCTTCCCCATTAGCAAAGGAAACCAATTATTTTATGCTCTGCCTGTGAATACCAAGACCCAAATCAGCCGTGATTTTGCTCAGCAGAAGTTTCCTTTGCTGACAATTTTACCTCTCACAGTGGAGCAAAAGAAAAGAAATACAGGTGCTAAGACCCACAGCAATGAACTTGTGGTGCTGTTCACTTGGGGATAGTGTTTCAGACTTCAGCACATCATATAATCTACCATGCAATTGTTTATTAAACAAGTGGATACTGAATCATCTCTGGACTGGTAAGCTTCTAAGCCTAGTGGTGGACATGAAGGTAAAAAGTCCCGATGGGCAAGTCTGAAAAGGGAGTTGTAATTTTTGTTTCAGCTAATCACCATTTGTGTGTCTGAAAACAGAAGAAAGCACAAGGCAGAACAGAACAAAACGCAGCATCCTTCTCCCTGCAATGCACATCTTTTCTCTGGGATTAAAATAGGGTTTGCATTTTAAATTTTCATTTACTAAACAGAAAAATATTTTACTAGGATGGAATGGTATTAAGGAGAAATGATTCTTTGTGTGCCCTCAGGCCTGGTGAAGACAGGATTTGATTTGCTGTGTTAGGCTGGAATCTGGATTGATACACAGAGATGAGAAGGTGTTTAATAAAATTTACATTTCATTTTCTCACTTGACACCAGTCTCCTGTCACTCACCAAACGAAGGGAATACGACAAATAACTTTTGTCAGCACCTAGACACGGAGAGACAGTCTGGGGGGGAGAGCAAGGGTGGGATATTTTTAACATCACTCCCTTTGACGGCTGCAAGGCTTGGCACCGGCTTCATCTTCAGTGTGCTTTGCAACAGAGAGGTGCAGCAGCAGAAAAAGCACAAATTAATCCAACCCACAGGCATGGACAGGTGACCCACTGGGAAATGAAGGGGACGACCCTCACCCAAAGCAAAGGGAGTTTGGGTGGTGCCCCGTGCTCAGCTTGTGTGCAGCTCCTGTCTCTGGAAAATGCAGGCTGTCCTGGCTTGAGTCCATCCTTCACAGAGCTGCTCCAGAGACCCTTTCTCACTCCACTGTCTTGGCTGTGTCACTGCTTTCTGCTCTTCCTCTTTCCCAAAATTAAAGTGCATGGGTTTATTATGAAACCCTTTCGTCCTTGTTGTTTTTTTTTTCACCTGACTCTGGATTTCTAGTTGAGGACCAAAGGTCAGGGTCCCAGTCACCACCTACACACCATAGATTTAACTGCACAAACCAAGGGGTTTTTTTGCAGGAGGATTGAGTATAAATATTCTCCTTCTCTTCCTGAATTACCCTTTATCTGTTCAGCTGAACAGATAAAGTCAGGTGCTTGAATCCCACAGGACTCCCACAGAACTCGGAAAGTGATGGAGAATGTGTGATACATCTGGAAAGCAAGGTGAATAAGTATTACTACCTACTTCTTATGCAAAAAACCTGGAAAATACCATGCAGAACAGTTCAAATAAAAGCAAAATTAGCTTTTTTTTTTTCTTTTTTTCCCCCACACAGTATATAGATAGTTCAGTTTAACACTATATTAGTGCTGCAATTATATAAAATGTTTAGGGATAATAAGTCATTAGGAACAACCAACAATCCCAGAAGTCTCTTATTGCTTAAAAGAAAATCTGGGGAGGACTAATTTAATATTTTCCTTTTCCTTATATTTGTCCCCAAGTTTCCAGTGCTGGCAGCCCTCAGGTCTAGTACAATATAGAAACTGTTCAGAGGCTGACCTTGCTTATGTGTAGACTTCTGCCATTGCCTTACTTCAAAACTACTTTTATTTTCTTCTTTTTTAGTTCTTCCTCATTATTTTTCTCCTCTTTGTGAAAAAAAAGAGGAAAGAAAAGAAAAAGAAAGCAAAAGGAGAGCATAAATACCTCCCCAAATGACCCTCCTCCAACAGACATTTCAGCTTCTGTCAAAAAATAAAAATTTCCTCTGTGTCTTTTTATTTTTCCTTTTTGGAAAGCTCACTAATGTCAGGGTCTTTGTAGTTCACTTTTTGTTGTATGAAAACTGAACATTTTGAAATGCTTTGGTGAGAGAGGAGAAGGTTGTTGGCAGCTTCTTGGCAGCTCCAGCTCTGCACACAGAGGTTCAATCCAGGGAACAGAAGCTCTGGTGCTTCTCCAAGGTTCTTCCAAGGTTGGCCTCAGATTCTTGGAGCTTCAGTGTCCCCCACTGCAGCCCATCATGCCACACAAAATGTGAAGTTTTGTACCTCAGGTAGCACCTACTACCTGTCCCCACTCCCCCAAAAACACAATCCTTATAAATACCTAAGAAATCCCCCCTTGCTGGTGTGTTCTAGAATCTTGGAATACGCCTTTGGGATATCTGGCTTTTGCTCTTGCAAAATAATGCTGCTTGACAATTATCACCCAGCATTTCCTACGTTTCAGTAGGCAGAAAACTGGAATTGTTTCACATTCCAGAAAATGCATAATGCAAAAAAATTATATATTTAAAAACCTGTGAATCTGGATAATCAATAAGTGTCCATAATCACCCTTGGAGTGTTACCTCTTGCAGTTTCCTTGATCCTGAAGGTTTCCTCTCACAGTTCCTAGTCCAGTGAAGATATTTTTGAGTGCAATTCACTGTTAATAAGGTTATTCATTACAGAGTCAGGAACTCAGAGAAAAACCTTCTGACCAGACACTTGCCTCCTTTATTTGCCATTTATACCTCTCATGCTATAGAAATAAATGTCATAATAAATACCATAATAAATAGGGACTGGAAGTTATACCACATAGAGATGATCAAAAGGTTTATAATCTCATTGCTGTTATTTGGGTTTTCTTTCTTTTTTTTTTTTAATTTTGTCTTAGGCACACAATTCCTTCAACCCAGACTGTAATTAATTTTACTACATCGCCAGTTATCTCTGCTCCCTAACCAGGCTTGTCATTTTAATTTTTCACAGGCTTTCTTTTCTCCTATCCATGTGCCTGTTCCCGTATCTTCGTGAAGTCTCATCAGCTCTGGCCCAAAGCCTTAGGCAAATTTGTCTGTAATGCACTCCTCTACTTCAGACATAAGAGGAAAAAATATCACCCCCACAAAATGGAGAGGAAAAAAAAAAAAAGGAAGAATAATTTTGACCATACATTGTCTAGCAATTCCGAAAAGCCTGGAGAGCTTGGTTAAAAGTAAGACATCCTTTCAGCAATATTCTTATTTATATCAATAAAGGAACTCAGAGGTATTGTAGATGGTACTACAGAAAAAGGTTACCAAGTGGAAATCCCAAATCCAGAAAATTTAATGAAATTTTTGCCACTGGCTTCAGTAGAGCCAAACTTGTCAAATTTCACTGACATTTAACATGACTGTCCAGAAAGACTTTGGGTCTCAGAGGATGAATCTGAGCAGGCAGATTCAGAGATGTTTTATTAATTTTTCCTGCACTTTGAAGGCTTCCTCCATGTCCAGTGTGGGGCAGTTACACTTTGTTAAGCCCCAGTAGATTTGCTGGAAGTGTTTTGTGTCCCTCACAGAGCTGGCCTGAGTGTGGGCTAGGCTGAAGCTTGAGCCTGTGCCACGATATCCCCAAAGGATCCTTCCAAAATCAGAGCAGAAATCCTGCTGCTGTCTCTTTATGTCCTCACAGAAGCTGGACTTCGACAGCAGCTGAATGCCCTGAGCTGAGCCAGAGGGCTGGAATAAACCCAAATCTTTGAAGGCACCACATCCCATGTGAGTACATGGCTAACCCACACACCACACTGTGGATTCTCCATCCACCTCCTTCCACTGCATCTCTACCCTGGCCTCCCCCTCTGTTTTGGAATGTAGAATGTCACAAATTTATCCATAAAACACCCATGCAAAGGTGGGAACAACTGTTGTCCTAATTCTAGTGTAAGGATTAAGAAGAACTCGAAGCAAAGACTGAGCAGGATCACCAAGAGTACTGACCACAACACAGCAATGACAGCAAATGCCCCTCAGGACAAGTTGGCATTCAAAACACTGGAAAATGAGGGGTTTGGCTTGGGATATGAGAGATTTCTTCTCCTTCTTTGCCTTGCCCAGGACATTCTGTAGCAGTTCATAGAACCACGGAATGGGTTGGGTTTGAAGGGACCTTAAAAACCATCCTGTTCCCATCTCCCTGCCATGGCTGGGGACACCTTCCACTGTCCCAGGCTGCTCCAAGCCCCATCCAGCCTGGCCTGGGACACTTCCAGGGATGGGGCAGCCACAGCTTCTCATCTGATCACACAGTTCCTGTAAGAGCGAGCATTTTAACTCAGTTTCATGGAAAACATAGATGGAAAACATTTCAAAATAAATCTGGATCTCCCTCAGCCACAAAGCAGTAGGATCCTATTTCACCCAATTGCTGTTGCAGTCAGTCTAAACCAAATTATTTTAGGAAAAAGTTCCATTTTATGTTTAGCCATGAAAGGGCATCAACCACTTCAGCCACTGAGTCTCATTCACATCTTTCTCTCTTATCACTACAGTGCTGTGTTTTTTCTTTCTTTTGTTTTTTCATGCACAAGATCCCCTAAATGTGTTACTTATTCAGGATTTGCTGCATGCTTGCACCCATTTGTCACCATTTTTTTCACTCTCTCCCCACTTCTTTCCCATGTACCATCACTCACTCAGTTGAAAATGTTGCAATTAATGACTTTTAGCCCTGTTAATTCTATTAAAAGTCCAGCTATACAAGATATTACTTATTCTGCAAAATATGAATAAATTCAAGGATTATGAACTAAAGGATTAATTTACACCCTTAACTATTTCCAATATATTTGACTTTCCCCCCCCCATATGATTCTTTTTTGTATTGCATTTTTCATATAACTTATGTTCAATATTATTGGTGGGCATACTGATGTGTAATTTTTTATTATTTTCTTTTACACTGCTTGGATGTTATGGAGTCCCTTACTCTAAGTAGAAACACTGAAGGAAAATAGAATTCATTGAATGGAGAAATTGTATTTCTGTAGAGAAGGAAGGCTCTACTACAGTGTGAAAGCATCTGAAATTGGGTGTCAGCTGTGGAGAAAAAGAAGGTTTCCCAATAATTTCACCAGACATGGATGTCTTTGAAAGGTATAACTTTGTTCTGACCCTGAATCATGACCCTTAGGGATCTACCCAATAATAATATTTTGGCCTCTGTAGAAAATAATGTAATAAATGACTTTTCTATACCATGGAAGAGGTCAGAAAGGCTGATCCATTGCACTTAATAAGACCTCCATCCACAAATGTATTAAACCAGAAAAACTCCTGCTCACTCAACAAGCAGCCCGGCTCAGTGTGCAGTCAGTCTAATTTCATCCCAAATTTATCATTATAATTATTGAATCTATTTTTGTGACCAGGAAACTGAGCAACTGGATCAGAATCTGCACCTTAACCCCTTCAGCATGAAGAGAAATGGTTTGTGGTTTGTCTGAGGTTTTTTCCAAATCAAGATTTCCCACCTTCTCTTCCACTGCTGATTCAGCCACAAACCTCATATTCCTGATTAAGTAATTTTTTTTCTGCAAAGGAGTATAAATTGCATCTGATGCTACCAGGACACCTTGCAACCAAGAACTTTAGGGTAAAGAGAAGGAATAATAAAGTTCCTCATCTTCCAGCTCAGTAGAGCAAAGCACAGAGGAATGCTCTGAGCAACTGAAGTATATCAGCATTAGTATTTTTATCCATAGAGAGTATTGCTGCTAACAAGCCAGTGATTTAAAGGTGTCAGAAAACAATGCCATGGTGAAGATTTGCTCAGTAAAATACTTTAATCTAAAAAAAAAAAAAAAAAAAAAAAAAAAAAAAAAAAAAAAAAAAGTTTAAGTAGAGCAGAATGGAAGCACTTACTCAAGTCACAATGAAAGTTGAACAAATGAAAAAAAGGGAAATATTTATGTATTTATTGAAGCTATTTGAATGAAACTAAAAGCTGGAAGAAATGGGAAAATTTCTATATATTTACATATATGATATTTACCAGCAATGCTCAAGGCACTGAGGCTACATCCTTGTTAGAACATTGAAGTGTCAGAAACCCTGTTGAGTTGTTAGGCTGATCCCTGACTGCCTTTGAATTCAATCTCAAAGCTGATGCATGAAGCACTCCCCAAAACAGCTCCCAGGGAGTGCTTTGGAGGAGTCAGAACTGTTCTCAGAGGGCAGTCTGGGTGCACCCAGCCCATTTTGGAAGCTAGGAAAGGCCAACATCAAAGAGCCCTGCAGTTGGCAGTGGGTTCATTGTCCATGTGTCCATCTGTCCGTGTGTCCCTCATCCCAATAGCTGTGACCACAGAGGCACAAGGCTCCCCACAGTGACTCCAGCCCTCCCATCACCGCCTCACCCCTCTGCTGCCACCATGGCAGCACACTCCCTGACATCATTCTGGGCCATCCTGCTGGACTCCTGTCCCTCCTGGCTGTACCCAGCTGAAGTTTGGGGCATTTCCTCCTGGCTGGAGCACCCCGGGGCTGCCGGCCGCCGATGCTCCACGGGGGCACCAGGAGATCTTCCTCCACGGGGCTGGTGGTGACTGCCACTTCTCCTGGCTGAGGGAAAAGTGTGTCTGTCACCTGTCTTGGACTGGCCTTGCCTCCTTGTGCTGGGTTTCCTTGCTGGCTTGGCTTTACAGGGCTGCAGGTTCGGCTCCTCTGCACGTCCTGTGGCTGCTCCCGCTGCTCCACTTCCTTCCATATCTGTGAAAGGCAAGGCTTGTTTGTTTCTTACAGTGATTACAAGACCCCAACTTCATGTACACTATCCCATTATGCCTTTACTCTCTGTCAAAGACATCAATAAATTTTTTAATATTTTCTCCCCGTTTTACACGGGCAGACAAAGACAAGACAAGGGGAGAGAGTTTTAAATTGAACAGGAGAGATTTAGGTTAGAGATTAGGAAAAATTCTTTGTGAGGGTGGTGAGCCACTGGCACAGGTTGCTCTGGGAAGCTGTGGCTGCCCCATCCCTGAAAGTGTTGGATGGGGCTTGGAACACCCTGGGATAGAGAAGGTGTACCTGCCCAGGGTCAGAGGAAGTAGGTGATTATTAAAATCCCTTCCAACCCAAACCTTTCCATGATTAATTAAAAGCCAATTACTGTTACAGAAATCATTTCAGTGGCCATACTTTTCAGTTTGACAGAAATAAATTGGCAAAGCCAAACAACCATTAGCTATTTCCACAAATAAATAAAAAGCAACAAACCCAGCTGGTTTGTGTTTATTGACACACTAACAGCTGCTAGAGCATCTCCAACATTTCAAAAAATTTTGAATAAATGTTTAATAATCAATTGTATAGAATACAGTTTCTTAGGAAGCTGTGTATTGCTAAGACTGATAATATTTTGGTACTACAGACCCATGAAATTCATCATCCCTTTCTGAAGCAGGCTGTAACTTAGGCTAGAACTTTTCATTTCTAACATTTGAGTCCTACTCAAGCCAGAGCCCGTAATCTGCAATGCTGTTTGTAAAAAATGACATAGAAAAAAGGCAGGAAAAGGTAAATATACACTATACATTTTTCATGTGGAAATGTTTACATCCTTATATATCAAATGGTTGTCAATAACAGAGGCAGGGTCACTTGCAGTGACACAGCAGATAATTTCTGAGCTGACAGAGTGTGCCACGATTGGCAGCCTAATTTGTAGCATCATGTGGATGCTAAAAACAATTATAATTTTCTCTTAATCCTCTCCACACAAAAAAAAATGCCATTAGCCTACACTCAATTTTTTAAATTTTTTTTTAATATTCATTCCAAATCCAGAACTAATCCTTGTCAATGTCTCATGTGTTAGTGGACAAAATCAATTCTTTTAATTTTTAAAATCTTTTAGTCCATTTATCAGCACACATTGTAGGTCCTTAGCACAAATAATACCAGAAGATGTGTTATTGCCACTCCTGATGTTTCAGGTTTCTCCTTTCAGTTTAACCCTTAAGAGCCTGTGACATTCACCCTCATGGCTGCTCAGACCTTTTGCTCATTCTCTTCTGCATTTCCTGTCATTCATTAATTGGAACTATATTTACTGAATCATAGAATATCTCAAACTGGAAAGGACTCATAAAGGTTCATTGAGTAAAACCCCTGCTTCTCACAAAAAACACCTAAAATTAAATCATATTTCAGAAAGATTGTCCAGACCCTCCTTTACCATCCTGAACTCTGACAGCTCTGGCAATGATTTCATGCTTGTGCTCATTTTTTTCTGTTAAAGGGTGTTGCTGTCTTTTAACTTGTACACCCATAAATTTAAATTTCAGGGTTGTACTTCTTGGAAATCCACCAGAAAGCTGTTACCAAAATTTCAGCAGTCAGACATATTACTATGTTTAGCACTCTTCCTTCTTAAGCTGGCTTTAACTTTAGGTAGTTGGCTGATTTAAGGTATAAATTACATACATCACCAGGTTCAATTTTCTTCTTTAGACACATAAACAAGATAATAAGGTCATGATCTTCTGTACCAAAGCTTCATGTTAGTTCTGGAGATTTATTGACTCTCTCATCTTCAAAAGTGCCATTTTCAGTGGTGAAAATAAAGTTTTTCAAGTGAGTTTGAATCAATGGAGGAGGCTACAAGTTTTCTAGATAGAAGCAGTTTCAAGGATGAAGTACTGCCTTGAGATTCCTTATTTTAAAACATTAAATACAAACTTTTCAATGTCATGAAAGCATATGATTCACTGGATTAAATACCAGCTAACAGAGCTCAGGCAGAAATTATATATGGGAAATAATTCGCAGGGATGTGTGGCAGTACTACCAGCCACTACCAGTGAAATGGAAGATATTCAGTATTTCCACTGGTGATTTGGAATTTAAACTGAAATTGATTCTGACAAAATTTTGTAAAACAAGGGGAAAATGACAAACTGGTAGAAAGGAAGGAGGAGGAGGTGATCTGAGCAAATTAGGAGCCAGAAGGGGAGACTCAATTTACAGACTGGGATAACTTCTTCAGGAACACACAGTGATTTCTAGCTGAAGATGTCCAAGGAGCTCAGAATAAGAATCATTCAGGTACCACTCTCAAAAGGTTCAGGGAAAGGACAGAAAATTGAAGCTTGGAAACGTAAGTTGTAGGAGGATACAAGCTCTCTGTTGAACCACCAGAATAAATAAGTGTTCTGTTAAAAGTGCCTTAGTCCATCAAAAGTTCTTCAGATCAAGAGAGAGATAATTACAAGATAAGGAGATTTTTCTTGTAGACCAAGGTTAGGCAAGGCAATGTCTTGATCCCCTCTCCCTGCTGTTCTGCATAACTGTGCACATTGGTTTCTCCCTCATCTTCATCTTCAGCTGCTCCTTTTGTACAATATCCACTTGATCCACTGGTCTCTGCACTCTAAGAGCACCCATCAATGAGAAAAATCTCTGTTTTGCAGGTCTTACTGTAGTGATTAATAAATAAAGGCTCTGAACATTTAATTGTGTTAGAAAAGTGGTATTTCTTATGAGGGGAAGAGCTACAAAGCAGAAACTAAACAAAAAGAGTGAAGCTTTGATTTCTTCTCTCTCTCTCTCCAAAACCAACAACGCTTTAAATAGGGGGGAATCAAACATTAGACATTTCCAAGTCATGTGTATTAAATTCACTTAAGATATTGTTATCCTTGTTTAGATTTGAACATATTGGGGAATCTTTTTGTCTTGCAACTATTCCTAAAAGACTCTAAGTGGCTGGATTGCCTTTTTCTGACAAAAAAAAAAAAAAAAAAAAAAAAAAAAAAAAAAAAAAAAAAAAAAAAAAAAAAAATTCTTCCCATGAATTATTTACGTGATGGCTCCAATCAACGCTGTACCTGTCAGCCTCCCCAGCCAAAATGAAAGTTCACTATGTAAAGGTGCCGAGGGAGAGTGGCAGCCTCCCACTGCGAGTTTATAGACAGAACTAAGTCAGCACGCATTATGTGTCAGAGCAGACATCAGACAGAATCAGATCCTTTGATCTCAGACCTCCACAGGAAGCTTAGATCTCAGACAAATTAGATAAAAAATGAATTTATAGCAGATATGTGTCCTAAGGCACACAGCTGAATGCTGTGTTTTGGAAGAGTATGGCAAATATCAAAACACATAAACTGCAGAATTTCCTCTCTCCTTCTCTCTCTCCCTCTGCTTTTGTGATAGACGCTAATTAAAAGGAGATAAAAACTCCAGCTCGCCTCTTCCTGCCTCTTATGTAATCCACAGGCTTCAGTAAGAAGGAGGAAAAAGAAATTCCCAAAACAGAGTAAATGGGGGGTTCAGCAGGGTTATCTGAATGCCCTCAGATCTGTGCTGTTGGCAGGTGAGATGAAAAAAATAAAGCCCTCCATACTGTAAGAACATTTCACACTTGCAGAAAGGGAAGCCGGTGCTTTGTGCTGCCAGCCACAGGCCCCCGGGGCTCTCTGCTTCTCTGTGACCTCAGAAGGAGCCGGGTTTGATCAGAAGATGATGAAAGGACAAGTCTGGAGGAGGTGTGAGGGAAAGGGCTGTTTGTGGCAGGACCCCGGGGAGTCAAGTGGGGCACGGGGTGGGTGGGTGGCAGTGGGGCTGCCTTGGGCTCTGGGCTCACAGAGACCCTGCAAATCAGCCCTGGGTGGGGTTTTTTACCTCCAGTGTAACTCCTTCACAGCCTACAAACCTGCCCAGAGCTTTTGATCCCCCTCCAGCACCTGAGATTTGGGCAGGGAGGAGCCCTGCTCCTGCAGGTGTGTGGGGACACCAGGAGTGTTGGTCCCTGCCCTGCTCCAAAAACCCTGGGGGAAATCATGGACTCATTGGATCAGAGAATGTCCTGAACTGTGGGAAAGGACCCCAAAGGCTCACTGAAATCCAGGCCCTGTCCCTGCACCCCAAGGATCACAGCATGAGCAAAAGGGGGGATTATGCTGCTGCCTTCAGTGTAGTTGGGAATTCATCCCACCTGTATTAAAGGCCATTAAATGACAAATAGCAAAAAATCAGGGAGGAGAAGAAGGAGGCAATAAAGAGATAGATCTTTTGAGAATGAGCCACTGATCCTATACAAAACTACAGAATCTTGGAATCAATGAAGATGGAAAAAACCTTTCAGATCATTGCATCCAACCACCAAGGCAGCACCACTGTATCCACCATTTAACCTCTCCCAGCTGCCACATCCCACACATTTTCTGAACACTTGCAGTGATGGAGACTCTATCAATTCCCAGGGAACCCCTGAGCATGTTAAAAGGCATGAACTGACTCTTTTGGTGTCCAGTCATTTATGAGCTGCAGCCTCACCTCCTGCTGCAGACACTCCACTTTTATTTGGTCTTTGATTGTAGCAAGGCTTGGTGGGAGCTGCAGGAGGCTGTTCTTGTTCACTGGGTCTCTTGGTGCTGTCCCGTGGCAGATGAGGCTGTTCAGTCCTCATTTCTGCAATAAAACACACATTCACATCACCCTCAGTACATCCTCTGCTCAGCAGAAATTACTGATTCAAGCAAAAATTGAACATAGTGTTGAATATATAGTAGAATATTGCTCAAATATATATAATCCCACCTGTGGGATGGTGGGATGTGGGATGCTGTATCCACACACCTTTGAGTACTTCCAGGAAGGTGACTCCACCACTGCCCTGGGCAGCCTCTTCCAGTGCTTAACAATCCTTTCCAAGAAGAAATTTTTTGTAACATCTGTCTGAACTCCGACACCTTTTATAGGCACAAAACTGTATAGCCTTGAAGTATCATAGAATCATAGAATATTCTGAGGTGGAAGGGACCCACACTGATCATTGAAGCCCAGCTCTTGTCTCTGTGTAAACTACAAACTGTATGCTAATTACTGAATGTCCCAGAGCTTTTTCTGAGTTCTGTTGTCTGAAACCCATTGTGTCCACTCCGGGGATTTGTTAAATAAAACAAGGAGTAATCTGCAAGTATAAATTTTTTGTGGATATTTCTGACTTACTGTGGCTTTTGCTCTTCCTGAACCAGCAGAATGGAAGGACAATGATGAATGCAGATGCTGCTGCCCCCAGGATGACAACGAGGATCGTGCTGGCCCTGGCTCTCGTGGGCACAGGGAAGGTGGCAAACGGCTGGGACAGCACAGTGAACTTCACCCCTGGGAATTTAAAGCAGTCAGTTTATTACAAAAGCAAGGACAGCAATTTCATAGCTGAAACACCGCCCTATAGCTTTTTAACAGAGATGCCACTGTTAAAGATGCATTCAGGGACAAACCACAAACCCATCTATCTTCAGACAGATCCAATATTAATGGACAATATTTATTTGGGATTGAGTACCAGGACAACCCAAATGTGTAACAATATTTCTACAAGCTAGTTTTAAAGCTTTCAGTGCTTCCTGAAGCATACACAGCTTCTTTGCATTCAACAGTACTTAATATTTCTTCCATGAATTTGTCTAGCTGACACAAACCCCAGAAAATACATTCACAATGCATCTGCTTCTGAGGCCAGACAGATCAGGGCCCTACAGAAAACACATGCACATTTTCTGCAAGAGAAGCTGGTTGTGATAAATCAATTCTTAATACTGATTTTTTTTTCTTAGAGACTTCACCTGAATCATATAAATAGAAGTTAGGGGAAACCCAGAAACATTCTCCAGCATGAAGATTAAATCCATGATGCAGAAAACTCCCAGTGAACTTGTTAATATTTTCCACCACGTTGATAATGAGCATTATAAATAAAAAATGTCAGTGTCCCTGCTGTTACACAGTAAATATTTAGTCTCTTGAAAGACAGAAGCTCTGGGTAATGCTCTGCACCCAGAGATTCTAAAATTTTCTGTAAATGGCAGAATCAAGCCAGGCACTGCTCACAGTTTCTGTGTTCAAGAGCTCACTGGGTCTCAGATGTGAGTTGCAAGAACTGGAAGATGCTTAGTACTGACCTTTTGAAATAGAGAGAAGTTTTGATTCCCTAATTTTTTTTTTTTTTTGCAAAGCAAATTCTGAATGCGGATGTGCTCGGCAAGGACAGGAGTTTAGGAAAACTGGCCCTGGTACTCTCTGTAGACCACCTTGAGGGATGTGGATTAGAACATCAACTCAGTATCTGTCTTGGTACCTGACTCATTATTGGTCCTAACCCCACAGTTCTAAACATCTTGATGTGTGGATATTTCTTTTACTCGAGTGTTGCCTTAATAAAAACCGAAAAATTTTTTTTCATCAATTCATTAAAAAAAAAAAAAAAGTCAGATGGAGGCTTGGAGACCAGGGTAAGTAGCTGTGAGTACTTTTAGCAGGAACTAATTAGATTTGTGTCAGTGTTGTCCACCTCAGTGAAGCCAAGGTGCATCAGAACAAGGTGGGAAGCATGTTCCAATTGAGAGGTACAAACACACGTGAACTTCAGCTGAGAGGAGAAACCTCTCAGGTATCAAGGACTCTACACAGACAGGTGTTTAAAGGTGTTTTGCACTACTCTAATAGTTTTTGAGTAGGGTGCTGTTGGTTTAAATGGAAAGTAGATGTATCAAACCCATTGGGATTCCCATCAGAGAAGGGAATATTACTGTAAAACAAGGAGCGAGACAATGCAGTGATGCTGTGAATAGTCTGCTCTCCCCAGGAACTGCCACTAGAACATTTGGGATTATTGCATTCAGCATCAGCTGCACCTCCTGTGCTGTTTCCAAACAGGGAATTACGCCAGGGTAGGTGCATAGAGCAACTGCTTCATGAAGATGTATCACAAACATCTACAGTTTGATTGTTTCATTTCGGTTTGTTCATCTCAAATGACAAAAGTAAATCTCTTCAGTAAGAATCTGGAGGTGTAAAAACCTTTATGCTGTCTCCAGCGTGGTTCCCAGTTACAAGGAGCAAAAGGGAATGTGCCTTTGGTGTGTACTTTTGCAATGCACGTTAAAAGTGTGGAATAATCTGATTTACACAGGTGATACCTGCACAGGTGCAAGTACACATTGGTACCTCTAAACATCCTCTATGGAGGAATGGCTTGAAGGCTGAAAGAGGGCAGATTTAAATTAGATATTAAGCACTGGCACAGCTTGCCCAGAGAAGCTGTGGCTGGCCCATCCCTGGAGGTGTTGTAGGTTGGCCTGGATGGGGATTTGAACATCCTGGTGCACTGAAGATGTCCTTTCCCAATACAGGGGAGCTAAAACTTTATGATCTTGAAGATCCCTTCCAATCCAAACCATTCTGTGATTCCATTATTAATTCTTAGTAACTCTCTGACTGGCTAAATATTTCAGAAAAGGGATCTCTGTTTGATCTTTGTCAGAAAAAGTATTTTGGCATTTCCCTGAAATGGGTTTCTAAACATATTTCATTAATCTGTGCTTCCAGCCTAAAGAATCAGATCTTGTGAGGTGCTGACTTTCCATCTTCTCTCACTGATGAGAAGGTAGTGGGAGATGCATGTGTTTGGTAGCTCAAAATACACAAAAATCCCCCCCACCTTGAAAGGTACACCTCCAAGTGTTCACTGCACCCCAATTTTCCCTTTGCCAAGCCATGGGAAGCACTGGGTTTGGATAAGTCACTTTTGCCAGCCTAAATATTTGCAAAATTTTTTTTTTCCAATTATTATGCACTTCCACTTGGCCACTTCACCAGTCATTTCTTGTTCCCTCTGGTATTTTCTGGATGAGGTAAGGACATGAGAGATAGATAGATAGATAGATAGATAGATAGATAGATAGATAGATAGATAGATAGATAATATATCTATAATAGCTACAATTATATTCACCTAAAGAGACATCCATGAATATATATTTATATGTAAAGAAAGACGGATGGGTGGATGGATGGATGTATGTGGATGGATGGATGGATGTATGTGGATGGATGGATGGATGTATGTGGATGGATGGATGGATGGATGACTAGATGGATGAAAGATGGATAAAAATAATACCATAATAGAGACTTTACACATGGTTCTACAACATCTATATTTTGATATGTCCTTGGACTGCATGCCAGACCTGTTCCTGCTTCTCCAAAGACTTGCCTCAGCAGTCATCCTGAGACAGGAAACCAACATTTTGACCTCTCTATACCTTCAGAAACAGATTTAGAGATAATTTCAGGCCCCCAAACTGTTGCAGAGGCATTTATCTTGTGCAGACACCTTGAGAATTTCCCAAGGCAAAGCTCGTGGGGTGCCTTGTCCCCAGAGTTCCCCTCAGCTGGCATTTCCAAGAAGGCATAAGCACACCTGCCTCCTCTTTACTGAGCTGCCCAGGGGCCTCTGAAGGTGCCAACATCATCTCCATGAGCTCTCAGGAGAGCCCTGGCAGAGCCCAGTCCTGGAGTCACTCACTGAATGTGCAGAACCACCTATAAAGGTGACCAGGTGCAGGCAAACAGGAAAAGGCACTATGAAAATAGCCAGGAGCACAGATGGAAAATGAGTATAAACAGGGAAAAAAAAAAAAAAAAGGGAATGAGAGGTTGCAATTTATAGGAAAAAATTTGCTCTGGCAACTTAACTGATTTTAAGGATCTGATTTCTTGGGATATATATTAGGGAATCGAGGGAGAAAGAGGCACCTTTTTCTGACAATACTTCTCTGTACTTATTCATTAGATTTGAGAGATCTTGCATGAATAGCACAGGAGTCACCCAGCTCTCCTGCTGCCTGGGGAATGCCAGCTGGGATGTGGAACAGAACTCAGGCCATTTAGAGGTTTGGCATCACTCCACCCATTCAAACAAAGTTTAATCCCTTTTTTATAAATTCAGGCCACCTGAAGGGCTTTGGTTTTACCGAATCAAAAAACACACAGAGCACAGGGTTTACCTGGAGGTGATGTGACAGTGAACACAAGTCTCCAGTTTGTTCCTGAGCTGGAGACAGCCAGATTGGAAAAGCTTGCACATCCCTCTATGACCTGCACTTGGGTGAGCCCTGGAGAGTCAGAAAAAATCATATTGCAATTAACAGCAACCAGGTAAGTGCCACTTAAGGACCTCAGGGGGTCTTCACAGCTTTAAGGGACTTCAGAAAGCCTAAATTCATTATCCACCTTAATCATAAACATTGTGTCTAACCCCAGAAAATTCACACAGAGGTACTCAGAAAACAAATTCCTGAGGGATTGGAGGGCTTCAGCTTCTAAATACTTATTCTTTGAGCTCATTGTGAATTGGCATTTTCTGTGTGTTATGGGGGTGTAACGTGAAGGCAGATGTTAAAGGAATCAAACAAAGGTAACAGGAGCTATAGAGATACTCTAGAAAGTTCCAAATGCCCGTTTTTTAATTTAAGTCATGTCTTGAGTGACTAAGTGCTTCACCAAGGTTAGGAGAGTGATAATGAGAGACTGTCCTAAGGGGATGGTCTCAAGGAGTCAACCACTGTAATACGGGACAAGCTGAATCTTCAATTCTTTCCTGATTTGTAGGTATCTCACCTTATCTTTGGGGCATATTCCCTCCTGTCCTATTGTTAAATCTCTTGGAATTTTTCTCCAGCTCTGTCAGACTCTTTGCAAGGTATTTAGCCATGGAAAATATCTGTGGTGACTGCCCTGAGACAGTACAGGAGACACTGTAGCTGGAAACCTGGCAGGGAAAAACTCCACAGGGAGCATTAAAATGAAACCCAGGAAACAGAATTCCTCCTTCACATCACCTCTTGTGATCTATCAAGGAATTCCTTCTGACCCAACATTTGCCCTTGCCATGACTGTTATTGCTGTAGGCTCTTTTTAAAAGTTATAATTTACTTTGCAACTGGATCCCCATTTTATATTGTGTATGTCTTTGAGCATCAGCCAAGGCCTGGCCTTTGAGTGATGCTGGCCAGGTCTGGTCTGCATTCAGACTCTTGGGGTGAACGGGGTGAAATCCTAAAGGCTGACAAATTCCCAAATGTTGGTTCAGGTGGGGGTGAGATGCCAGAACTTCCTCAGGATGCTGGACTTGCTCCAGTGATCACAAACACAGAATTTTGCCTGCTGAAAGACAACATGTCATAACTATTTGCTTTATGAAGCAGGTGGTTTGGCACTTCATTGCAGTTAAACAGCACAGGTGAAGGTACATAAAGCTGAATGTGGGCAGGACATTTCTACTCTGCCATTCTCAGGGTATTGAACAATGTGGTGAAGTAGCAAACTCTGAATTATGGCCAGGAATTGCTCAAAACAAGGTCTTAGGCCAAACCATGGCACATATTAATTATTTAGCAACATAAATGATAAAGTTTCTCCTCTCTATGACTCTGGTACTATTTAATTTGTTAATACCCAGCTAGTTTTGACTACATATATGAGGGGTTTTTTTCTATTTCTGTACAGTATCTAGCAAACCAAACCACTAATTTCATGACAAGTCTCCAGGATCATCTGTGATATACAAATAATTAGTGATTTATGCTGTGAATAGATTTGATGGAGATGTGGATATGTAGATTTCTTTTATTGCTCCAGTCTAATCCTGGTTCTTCCATCTATCACTCCTTATGATCCTCCTTATCATCTTAAGGCACAGACTACCAAGATTTTCTTGGCTCTCACACTCACTGTAATAGGGATTTTAACAGAGGGCCTTGTCAGCTGTGTTCAAATACTTTATAATTGCCATTTCTAGTGTGTGATGAAGCCTGCAGTACTGTACTGTACTTCTCAACAGAGACTAGCTCAGCTTTCAGGCACATATGCTTCAAAGCTCAGAATATTACAGATATATATGGGAGTCTTCCCAAAGATCTCTCAGGCAAGCTGGTATTTAACGTAGAAGCACAGCTAATTTGGAGCTAAACTGCCTTCCACGAGGCACTTTGGCTGCTGTCAGATGAAGCAGCCTCAGTGTGCTAGACGGGACCCATTTCCATTAAATGCTGCTTTCATGTGCTTCAAAAGATGAGTGCAATAAGGATGTTTGTCAAAGGAAAAACTGCAGCAAACTATTACATGCAGAACATCTGTACTGTGCTGCTCTTCCTTTGCTGGAGTTTATTGACTATTAATTTGATGCATGTATCTTTTAAAGAATGTGATGTGTCTTTCTCTTCAGTGACTTTTTTCTTTCTTTCTTTTCTTTTCTTTTCTTTTCTTTTCTTTTCTTTTCTTTTCTTTTCTTTTCTTTTCTTTTCTTTTCTTTTCTTTTCTTTTCTTTTCTTTTCTTTTCTTTTCTTTTCTTTTCTTTTCTTTTCTTTTCTTTTCTTTTCTTTTCTTTTCTTTTCTTTTCTTTCCTTTTCTTTCCTTTTCTTTCCTTTTCTTTCCTTTTCTTTCCTTTTCTTTCCTTTTCTTTTCTTTTCTTTTCTTTTCTTTTCTTTTCTTTTCTTTTCTTTTCTTTTCTTTTCTTTTCTTTTCTTTTCTTTTCTTTTCTTTTCTTTTCTTTTCTTTTCTTTTCTTTTCTTTTCTTTTCTTTTCTTTTCTTTTCTTTTCTTTTCTTTTCTTTTCTTTTCTTTTCTTTTCTTTTTCTTTCCTTTTCTTTCCTTTTCTTTCCTTTTCTTTCCTTTTCTTTTCTTTCCTTTTCCTTTCTTTTCTTTCCTTTTCTTTTCTTTCCTTTTCCTTTCTTTTCTTTCCTTTTCCTTTCTTTTCTTTCCTTTTCTTTTCTTTTCTTTCCTTTTCTGTATTTTTTCCTTTTTTCTTTTTTTATTCCTTCTGCTTTTTCCTTCCTTCCTTCCTTCCTTCCTTCCTTCCTTCCTTCCTTCCTTCCTTCCTTCCTTCCTTCCTTCCTTCCTTCCTTCCTTCCTTCCTTCCTTCCTTCCTTCCTTCCTTCCTTCCTTCCTTCCTTCCTTCCTTCCTTCCTTCCTTCCTTCCTTCCTTCCTTCCTTCCTTCCTTCCTTCCTTCCTTCCTTCCTTCCTTCCTTCCTTCCTTCCTTCCTTCCTTCCTTCCTTCCTTCCTTCCTTCCTTCCTTCCTTCCTTCTTTCCTCAGCAATCTGTGGCTCATCTAAACCTAAGGAGTTTAGGCACATGCCCTGAAAAGTCATGAAAAGCAGCAGAATAGACCAAAGGATTTTTCTAAACTGTAATCCTGGAACTATCTTGGGGTAGGAAGAATTTCTAATTTACAGAAACAGGGACTGAAACACTGAGAAGCTGTGATCTACAGCATAAATGCTTCTTATCTTCTCTAATGTGAACTTTTCAACTCAAAAATAATTCACAAAGGGCTTGACTTTGAATTAAATTCTTTCTCTGAAATAGGGAACCTAACTTTTCATTGTGTGTGCTTCTTGTATTTAAATATTTTATCAATTAAACTAATACATTTGTAAACATTATAATTTCCAACTTCTAATTCAGTAGCATATGACCATCCACAGGTGTTTGGTTCAGCACTCTCCTTCAACAACATTCTGTATCTAAGAATATTCACACAACCTTGGGGGAAATCCTCACATGTTCAGAGTTTTTCTCGAGTTTTCATGAGTCTTTTGTGAGTTCATGCATTTTGCTAAATGAAGACCAGAAGGGAAACATTTAGATCTCCATGAAATAAACCTCTTTCACATTATAATATGTTAATGAAAATCCATAAGCAGTTGTTTCTTTCTGTACTTGGCCTGATCCTTTGCTGGGATAAAAAGGTTGTTGTGGACCCTAAAGAAGTTACCCCAGCTAACAAAAACTGAAAATCAAGTGTTAGGATTTCTAATTCTTCATTCGTTCCTTTTTTGACCCCAGATATTTCTATTCAAGACAAACTATAGGATATACTTCCTTTAAGCTACCAGAGAACAAAAATACTTTGTAAAAACTTTTTTCCTGTAGCATATGACTGGGCAGTTCACCAAACTCCTACTGCAACCTTCTGTTTTCAGCCCAAAGGCTGGTTTTCCACTGCAGTATTTCTGAGGGAGAAATTCTAAATTTGTCACCATCATTTTGTATAGCTGCTTTGCCATAACCCTTGCTTTAGGAAAACACATCCAAACCTTTCAGCACAGCCTCAGAGGAGTCCTTGAGATGAGCTGATACAACCCAGGGTTCTGCAGGAGGCCCCAGTTTGTCAATTCTTTCACCCTGGGAGGAAGAACAGAAGGGAAGAATAAGGATCTTGTATCTTAAGAAGAGCAAAGAAAGCTTTGATGGTTTTAACAACTGTAATAATTTTTTTTCTATATATACCCCGTATGAGGGCAGTTTGCATTTACGTGTCCCATGTTACAAATGTCACAAAGTTCACCATAACTTTTCAAGATGAGGCCACAGCACAGGATGGGTCAGGTTGGAAGGGACCACAGTGGCTCGTCTGGTCCCACCTCCCTGCTCCAG
This sequence comes from Prinia subflava, assembly GCF_021018805.1. NCBI lineage: Eukaryota > Metazoa > Chordata > Aves > Passeriformes > Cisticolidae > Prinia > Prinia subflava. The sequence continues at coordinate 3,763,383 of NC_086248.1, read as the reverse complement.
CAGGGTCATCCCAAAGCACAGGGCACAGGATTGCACCCAGACAGTTCTGGAATATCCCCAGTGAAGGAGACTCCACAGCCTCTCTGGACAATCTGTTCAGGCTCGGTCACTGCACAGGAAAGAAGTTCTTCCTCCTGTCCAGGTGGAACTCACTGGGATCAGTCCCTGCCCGTTCCTCTGGTGCCATTGCTGAGCCCCAGAGCAAAGCCTGGCTCCAATAACAAAAATCTCAAATGCCAAAAATCTCAAATGTCAAAATAGTACTGGATTAATAGAATTCTCCATCAACAGTGAGGCAAGTTCTACCTTTCTGTCCAGGAAAATGACTTTTGGCTGTACAGGAAGCTGCTTCTCAATTTCTCCATCTGAGGGCTGCACCTGAACAGAGATGCTGTAGGGTCTCCTGTATAAACACGTTTCTGAATGTTGTCTGCTTCCATTTCTTTCACATGAAAAGGGATGGGAAAGGAAAATAAAAAAAGGAAAATCAGAAATGAAGTTCTAGATGTTATTTTCTGCTCCTATTTTCTACTAATTAACCTTATCATAACACTTCGATCCTTGGGTGAGAGCGGCATGTATGGAAATAGGAGACAGTTCCAAACAGAAAGCAGCACCAAAGTATGAAAAAATCCTTTTGTTTCAATCCCCATTTTACAGATGGAAAAGTGAGAAATGAACAAAGTCATTTATGTCCCTGGTATCATGTTGCAGGTATGTGGCAGAGACAGGGATTTTATGGATTCGTGAACCCAATGTCTAATCCACAAAGTCATCACTGCAGTGCACTGAAGGCAGTGGAGCCTGCAAATATTCCCTGTCCAGCAGAAAGATTTTCACTGAAAACCTTTGAGCTCCTCTAAGAACAAAGTCTTGGTTCCTCTACACAAGCACAGCACTCACAGGGCTTTACTGCATTTCTTTTTCCTGCCATCACCTTCCCAATCTGCAAAGTCTGCAGACAGAAATAAAACACCCCCTTGAAAGACACTGTTTTTTCCAAGCCTGAAATTTAAATTAGAACATCCCAGGAGAACACTTTTGCATTTGAATAAAGAATCAACATTTTATTTTGAGCCTGGATCATTTCATTTCCTCTCCCAGTGCTTTGTGTCATTTAGTATCTCATATATATATATAATTTATATATATATATAAAATGCTTTAATCTGCAATTGCAAAGAAGTGGCTGGGGGTTTGATATTGTCTTGAAATGAAAGAGGAAAAGCTATTCATTGATCTGTAGTGTTTGCTTAAAGGTGTTTACAAGCACAAGATATGTGGAGCTTAAGTTTCCTTTGCTTTTAACTGTTTTTCTTCTAGTTTGGGTGATGGTTGTGGATGTTTTTCCAGAGTATTACTCTGTATTACAAATGAGAAACTGTTCATACTGAGCTGATGGAAAATACTGGTCTGAACTATAGCTGCTGGAAAGATCAACTAAGGTTTAAAGATATGTACAGACTTGAAAGGTAGCTCAAGGATTGGAGCTTTAGTTCTTAATCTTAGTTCTTTATCTTGTATTTTTTTCAGTGGGAAAGTCTGAAAGGTGGAGTTAGGTTTGAAATTCATGTCAAGGGCATCAATAAAGTGTTGTTATTTACCTTCTTCCAGAAATGTGCATTCAACTGTGTGACCAAAACTTACTGTAGGAACGACTCGCCAAGTCATTCCTGTTTTCAAGCTAAAGAGCTGCAGCTTTCTGTGAGTTCCCTGGCTCCAGCTGAGCACAGAGAGGTTTAGGTGAGTCTTGCCATAGTTTCCGTAAAACCCAAATTTTTTTTTCTCTTCTCAGCTTCCTTAAAACTGACAACAAATAAGAAAAATGCCCTGAATTCACACCCCAGGCTCTACGTGCTAAAACTGTGCTCATCTAGAGGAAGGCTGCTGCAAAATGTGAACTAGGAAGTAGTTCTCACTCCCTGGGGTGAGTAGAATCAGAGAATCATAGAATCATAGAACCATAGAACTACAGAATCATAGAATCATAGAATCATAGAACCATAGAACCATAGAATCATAGAATCATAGAATCGTAGAATCATAGAAACACAGAATCATAGAAAATTTGGATTAGAAGGGACCTTAAAGTGCATCCATTTCCACCCCCTGCCATGGGCAGGGACACCTTTCACTGTCCCAGGTTGCTCCAAGCCCCATCCAGTTTATCTTGGGACATTTCCAGGGATGAGGCAACCCCAGCTTCTCTGGGCAACCTGTGCAAGCTTTACAGTAAAAAATTTCTTCTTAACATCTAACCTAAATATCTTCTCTTAATTTAGAACCATTTCCCCTTGTTCTTTCATTCTCTGGTAAAATAACAGTGAAGAAAACAGAACAAAGCAAAACTAGACATGGATACTTAAAATGGAAGTGTAAAAATGAGTGTCTTTGGGTAATTTGAACTTGGTTAACACAGCATAGAATGTGGTGTTTATACCCCCCATGGTCCAACCTGACTCGTGCTGTGAGGGAACCTCTGCCTTAGGGCACAACCCTGCACACAGCAAGTTATAATCCTTAAAATGATGTCAGTGTGGAGCAGGAGAAAGGAGCATCCTGGTGCTGCCCTGCTGATTCGTGCTGGAAGGAAAATAGGCTTTTCCTGGCACAGCTTTTCCCTAGGCAGGTGGAGGTAGATGAGGGTTCACAGCCCAGCCAGGACCAGAGCAAGCCCTGCCTTTGCCTCATCCCATGGGCATGAGGGATGTGCTGCTTGGCACTCCTGGAGCCTCGTGCTGGGCAGGAGCAGGCTGGTTTGCAATTCCCTGCTGACAGGGAGCAGCTCTGGTGCTCGGTGCCTGCAGCTGTTCTAGATGTGGGCACAGCAGGCTGGGGATGCCTCAGTCAGCAGGGACACTAGGCAATCCTGATCCTGTCACCATCAGTGCCTGCACGTGTCTGCTGAACAGGCTGAGCTCCACAGGAGAGCAAGTGCCTGTCCTTCAGCAGCAGGGAAGTTCCAGGGCATAGAAACTGGAGAGTCTGCAGGTATTAAGGATTAATTGAGAAACTTGGTGGAGAGGTTTGGGGCAGAGGAAATGAAGTGTCCCTGAAATCAAGGAGCATTTGTCATTTTATTTACAATAGCAATAATAACTATAACCATAAAATATAAAATCATAGAGTGATCTGGATTGGAGAGGGCCTTGAGGTTCATCTTGTTCCAAACCTCTGCCAAGGGCCAGAGCACCTTCCATTATCCCAAATTACTCCAAGCCCCCTCCAACCTGACCTTGAACACATCCAGGGATGGGGCAGCCACAGCTTCTCTGGGCACTTTGTTCCAAGGCCTCAGCACCTTCACAAGGAAGAATTTCTTCCTGATATCTAATCTAATGTAATACAGTAATATTATTACTGATATAGTTATGTCACCATAATAATGTCTACAACAATAATAATAGTGGGAGGAGGAGGAGGAAGAAGAAGAAGAAGAAGAAGAAGAAGAAGAAGAAGAAGAAGAAGAAGAAGAAGAAGAAGAAGGAGAAGAAGAAGAAGAAGAAGAAGAAGAAGGAGAAGAAGAAGAAGAAGAAGAAGAAGAAGAAGAAGAAGAAGAAGAAGAAGAAGAAGAAGAAGGAGGAGAAGGAGGAGAAGAACGAGAAGAAGAACGAGAAGAAGGAGAAGAACTGCTATTATCAATTGACTTCAAGGGGAAGGAGATCCGGATGAGAGTCTGGGTCAAGGATCCATCCAAGTCGATGGATATGAGTCTACTAGAAAACTAAATTATGCCAGAAACAAGCCTTGGCACTGACACTTGATCACCTCTACCATTAAACTATCAGTCCTTTTTAAGCTGTGGTTTAGGTCCAATGGCAAAGTCCAGAACAACTCCCAAATGGTTTGGGAGCTAATACAGAAAATATTTTCACTTGGAAGTTTGGATGAGGCCATGCTGAAATATGTCAGCTGGCCTTGGTGCCAAAGAACAGCCCCAGGCGTATTTAATTTCCTAATAGACTTTGAAATTAATTGAACAGTTGTCTGGTATGTCTGCAATGCTAGTGTTGTAAAATCAATATATCCTTAGAAGGAGAAGGAAGTTGGGAAGAATTTGGGAAAAAATATGACTAAATGAATCATGATCCAGACAAAGAGACATTTTTCTTTTTTGTTGAAAAGGTGGGGATTGCTGATGACTTCAAAGGGATTCAAGAAAGGGAGGTGCAATAAGGACAGGGCATAGGCAAGCAGAGGACTTGTGGCATGCAAAGTAAGTATGCAAAAAAATATAGACATGCAAAAAAAATTTACTTGAAGGATTGTGAAGAATTCAAAATTTTTGGGTGAGAATGGGTTCTGATGTCATGGGATGATGAAATAAGCCAGACCTCTGCCCTCTCAGGTGCACTATTGGAGCTCTGCCTGCCCCTGCAGATCTTGTCACTAATTAATACAGACTGGGAAGAGTGACATGAGCATCAGAAGACAATGAGGAGTCTGAGGTCATTCCTATTTTAAGCAAGAAAAGATATTTGAAGGATGACTTTTATTTCCACCAATTCCCATGTTTTCCCATATAATAGAAAGAAATCAAAGAGAATCATAGAACCCAGCTCCTGGCCTGCACAGGACAGACACAAAAATCTCACCCTGTGCCTGAGAGCATTGTCCAAGCACTTCTTGAACTCTGCCAGGTTTGGTGCTGTGACCACTGCCCTGGGAGCCTGGTCAGTGCCCAGCCACCCTCTGGATAAAGACACTTTTCCTCACATCCAGCCTAGACACCCCATGACACATTTTCATGTCATTCCCTTGGGTCCTGTCACTGTCACCACTGAGCAGAGATCAGTGTGGCCCCTCTTCTTCCCCTCATGAGGAAGTTGTAACTGCAATGAAATCTTCCCTCGGTCTCCTCCAAACTGAGCAAACCAAGTGACCTCAGCCTCTCCTCCTATGACTTCCCCTCTGGGCCTTTCTTTCATTAGAGCTGATGAAGGGTCTAGATGTGGGATCACCAGAAGCTTTAGAAGGAGAGGGACAGATCAGATGCATCAGATAGGAGAGAAACATCCTCCAGATTCATTAGTGCCTTCTATTAATCGCTGTAGATCAGTGGAAATGCCCCTATTTACAAAGCCAGTGGCGAGGAGCTTTGCCAGGCCTCCTCCATAACACACTCCCCAAGTTTACTGTCAGAGAAATGTCTTTTATTAAATGTAAACAGCATCCTGCCGGAGGTCAGAGCTTTGCCGTGCTGCGTATCCCAAGGTAATACCACTTTAAGCTCCACATAAACTCTTAAACAGTTTCTATCCTAAAACCAGACCGTAGGTGGTACAGTTTTTTACGATATGTTATAATAGTGCAATAAATCTGTTAGCTTAAAATCGAATCTCCGTGGCCTTTTAGAGAAATCATCATTAAATGCAAGGCCCTGTTAATGATGCCATCCCAGTGAAATTGTTTAATCTGCTAGGGGGGTGGAAGGTCACCAAATGAATTTTTTATAATACATCAACTTGACACGCAATAGGGAAAACTGTAATAGATAAAAGCAAAGGAAAAGGGCACTGTCTTCTTCTGATAGGTCAATAGCAGCCAAGAGAGTCACTCATCCACTTTTCCTTCACTACCGTGCTCCTTTTCCATTTAATATGGACACCCAATTAATACCTCAGCACCATAGACAACCTCATTTTAGGTGAATTATAGCAATTTCTTCCCCCTTCTCCGAAATGAAAGTGATCACAATACATCATAGCATTGCGCGAATTAACGTTAATTGATTCGAGTTACCAAGCATTGATGGGCCACTTCTATAATCTGGTCCTTATTGGGAGCTGGAAGGGATGGAGGGAAGATTAGATTGCATCCCCCGTTGCTTTGACGACGGCGGTCACCTGATGGCTTGTTAGACAGTTGTACGCTTCTATTGCCGGCCCCAGTGGGGTCGTCAGTAAACTGGAGTGATGTCCAAACATCATTACACGCTGCTCCGATATTAAAGCAAAGGGATTAGCACCTTATTGCAGGCAACCTGGATTTGTCATTGTGCTGTCGTTATCCAATTTCCAGATGATAATGTGACTGTGGCCTGCGGGCACGAGGTCCTACAGCCAAACCAAGGTGCCTGTGTATGTATACATATATATATTTATTTTTTTTCAATACATATATACACATGCACATATATACACATGCACACTACCCCACAAACACCCAGCACCCCAAGCCATTTAACCCTTTGCTCACCAGATTTCTGTTAACAAAGCCTGTGGAAGAATTTTTCCCCCTTTCCCATCAGAGGCGCGGCGGAGGCCAAGAGCGCGGTGCGACAGCGGAGCAGGCTGGCCTGGGAGCTGACACGGCCGTCACTCACCCGAATGTCACAGCAGACAAGCTCTGCTGATAGAGGTGACACCACTCACACGTTAAATAAGGTGGAGTAGGGACAGGATTGGTCCCTTGGAGACGTGGCCAGCAGCTCCTCTCTGCCGGTGCCGGTGTGGTGCAAATCATGACTTATGTCGCAGCTCCCGTTAGATATTAGGAGGGAAAATAAATCCGTGTGTGACACCAGCAAGGAAGGTTTTGTTTGACAGTGCTGGGATCAAATCTCTTTACAGCGCTTGAGAAGCATGGCAAGGACACTGCTGGATCTCCTGCACGTATCTGAACAACGTTAACCTCTGAGGGAACACTGGAATAGGGAATAGCTTCTCTTGAGCTGATCCTCTCCATTTTTAACTGAGATGTATTAACACAAACCCTTCAGTTTCAAAGATCAAGAGTGATCTGGGGGATATGAGGCAATTTATCTCTCCTTCTTCCCATAGAGACATACAAAATCCTGTGCTCCTTTTCCCAAATCTCTCTTACCCTCTCCACGTTCCTCTTTCTCTGCTTTCTCCTGCTCTCCTTTCACCTTCCCTACCTCCTTCTCCTTTCCTGCAGAGCAGCCAGTTGAGTTTTGGAAGGCCATTTTTGGAGCCAGCAACCAGAGTTATGTGATGTAGGACTTCTAATTGCCTGAATCTTGTAATTCACAGCTGCCACATTTGAGTGAGAATGCAAATTGTTGTATATGTTTACGACGTACACTAGATACTAACAGAAATTTAGTTTAAAATTTCAGGCTTAGAGGTGAAATGTGTCTTTATGATAGACCCTCTAACCCCTACACTGTCAGAAGGGTTCCTGCCCAGGAGAGCAGTGGTGAAAAACTATTATTATATTTATCTACTATTATTGGAGAGGCAATGTGAAGATCCATGAAAGGTGGTTTTGAGATTTGTTTGAGACTTTGCAAGGGAAATACTGTCTTTACACAAGGCTCATATACAAGGGGCTGCTTTTGGTATTTTCTCCTTCAAAATCAAACAATCTTATGGATAGACATGATATTTTGTGTTTATTTGGAATAACCTGAATGAAAAACATTTCCACTTAAGCTGTAATTCAATTACTCTGTTGACCATGGACTCAGGTCAAAAGATGCCTCCTTAGTTTTCCTTCCTTGATTTATATATGAAAAAAAAAAAAAAGCACTAAAATAGTAGATCTACAGATATTGTGGCCCAGTATCTACATAATAAAAGACCTTTTGTAACATCATCATCCCTGGTGTGACTGGGCCTTCCTTATATTGACAATTCAGCTTTGATGCCCAATTTCTGTTCTACCAGAAGCAAAAAATTAGTAACAGACTAAAACTTCCCTATTGATCAGACAGATAAATATTCTGAATCCCTTCACATAAACTCTTTTTACACTCATTGTCTCTACTTTCACTGTGGGAAGATGTTTATGAGTCTCTGAATTCTCGATGACTACCCACCTCTTCTGGCCCATCCCACACCTACTAAGTTTCCCACTAGGAAAAGAATTATGAATTGACAATAAAAATTTCATCCTGATGCCAAAGGTACAACTTGATCAGGCAGTTTTATATCGCATAACACTTTTTGTTCAAGTTTTATCCCCCACTTTTTGCACATGACATTCCTTTTCCCATTGCTCCCATAAGGAACCCATTAGAGAATCCCACTCCTCTGATGGAAAACCCTCTAGATCTTTCACATGGACTTTCTCACCATTTCTAGACTGTAAAAGAGATGTTGCCCACCTTAACTATCCCCAACTATCACATAAATAAATAAATAAAATTCATAATATAATTTTGGTTATGTGGGGAAAAAAATCATGAAAATAGCATTGAATGGAAATATGAAATATTCTCTTTCCAGTTCTATTGCAAGGCTCTTCCAGTTTACTGTCTGAGGAGGAACCTAATTCTATTTTTAAATACAAATTTACCTCTCAATGCCTTATACTCATTTGTTCCTGTGCTGTCACTGTCCATTACTATTGAGAGATTCCTCACTAGTATTTACTCTTGCAACGTATTTTCACGGATAGAATATCTTCCAGATTTGCTTTGCCAAGTTAAGCAAACTTTTTTTAAATGGTTTTATGATTCTATTCCTTACTTCTTAAAATAAGCTCTGTTTCCACAATCGTCTTGAATGTCCTTCCTTTTACCTACTTGAACTGAATTTTTCTTTTCTGCAGAGGCAAATTCTACATAATATGCTCTCTTTGCTGCCCCTGTGAATATCTAACCTAAAATTAAATAAGTTTAAATTAAAGGAGATTTTAAGCTTAGTTTAAGCTCCTGAGTATCATAATTTCCACACCTTCACTTGAGGAGTGTAGCAGATAAAACTTTGAAATAACCTTAAGTGCTACAGCTGCTAAGTCTGCAGCTTTGACATGATTTTTAGCATCCTGCCCTAGCCTGCTCACTGGAGGAAAAACTTGCATACTTATACAGGGAAGAAGTTGTCATGTCTTTTTTTTTATATAAAAACCTGTGCAATTCCACACAGCTGCCTGCCAGAACCCTGCACAAAGGTTACCAAATCCAAGCACTTTGGGGTTAGGAGGAGTCAGAATTCATCTAGTTTGAACTCCAGCCCTGCTGCCTCTGTATGTGCCATGTGACACAGAGAATTAGTTGTAATATCTCATTTAGTGCTCTGCATGGGAATTGCTGTTGGAATGAGCCATTCTTTGATAATTTGCTTCCCTTTTATTCCTTGCTGTGAGCCTCAAATTTCCTGCACAAGCCCCATTTTTCACATGCTACCTCAAACATAATTCTCAACAAAAGAAATATTTCAGTTTGTATCAGGTTAAAGGTCGATCAAGAAGGAGAAAAGCACCCTGCTGTAGTGTGGAGATAGGGATTAAATGCCTTCTGGACTGTCCAGAATTATATTCCTGATTTTGTATAAAGGCAGCTGCACAAACACACACATCATTGTGCTTCTTGTTCTTTCATATTTATATTGAAATTAGGAAGATTTTGCCAAACAGAGATTTCTATCTGTAAATACATCATGGTATCTATTATGCACAGGCATTTCACGGGAAGATAAACTTTGTGATAGACGTCTCTGACTCTCCAGCTGTGCAAGACTACAGCAGTCTCAGCAATCACCTCTGTCTTCTCTTGACAAATTAATGAGCCGTGCTTGAAGTGACCCTAACAAAGGAGTTAAATTAAAATCATGTATAAAAGCACTTCAAATCATAACAGACAAGCCATATTTTGAAAGGCTTGGCAGTGATGCAGACCTACTGACTAATACCTTAGCACAACAGGGTTTCCAAGGCTCCCCTTCAGCCTCACTGTCCTGGGCTGCAAATGAACATCCAGTCTGTGCTGATTAAAGATTTTTTTGTAGTTGCTGTTGTGTTATAGAACCATAAAATCATTAAGGTTGGGAAATATCCTTTGGATTATTGAGTTCAGCCATGAACCCAGCACCACTGTGTTCACCTCCAGACTGTGTGCCCAAATGTCCCATTCATTCACCTGCCTCTTGAACACTTCCAGGGATGTTGACTCCACCACTGCCCTGGGCAGCCTGTCCCAGTTCCTGACCACTCCTTCAGTGAAAGATTTTTTTCTTCCTAAAATCCAAGATAAACCTCCCCTGGTACAACCTGAGGCTGTTTTCTCTTATCTTGTTTCTTGTTACCTGGGAGAAGAGACCGACCCTCCCCTGGCTCCAACCTCCTTTCAGACTCGTTGAGAATGATAGTGATGCAAGACAATTCACTGAAAGCCCAAGGAGATGGGCCTGGCAGGAGTGCAGGTTCTGTGTATTTCTGATGGTCCAGTTGGATTTTGCATGACTCAGGTGTGAAAATACTCCTTTTTCCCTTCCACAGAAAAATACACTGGAATACTTCATTTGACTTCTAATCCCAGCCCCATTATCGGTGCCTGTGCCAGCATGTGCTGCTTAAATGGAGACAGATAGACAGTGGGGACAGTACATGTCCCAACAGGAAAACTCTGATTTCATTTCACAGGTTATCTGTGGCTTTATTGCATCAGAAATGTCAGCCATGAGTAATTCTAGAAAAGCTATGACTGATGGGGAGCAATAAATAACAGTGCAGAGGAGCCCAAGCAGCTGAGGGTGGGTGAGTTCTGAGCCAATCCTGTGATCTGGTGATGTGAGTGTTCTCTTCAGTAAAGATCCCAGCTCTTCCCATAATTGGGACAGTGAATCCAAGGCTTCAGGCTAGCACTGCTCTTGTGTCTGCAGTAAAACAGCCTTTTTCCTAGGGAACTCTCCTGGTCCTTGCTGCTTGGAATTTCTTCCCTGAGTGTGCACAGATAGGAAGACAAAACACAGCTGGGAGAGCAGTCCCAGCAGGGAGATGTCATCTCTGCCTGAAAAAAGGCAGCCTCGAGGCTTCCTTGCTGGCACACAGAAGATGGTGCTTCCCTCCTTTAAATGGTCACTTGGGATCATGTAAATCATGGAATGGTTTGAGTTGGAAGGGATCTTGAAGACCATCATGCAATTCCAGCCCCTGCTAAGGGTAGGGACATCTTCTGCTGTCCCAGGTTGATCCAAGCCCCTTCCAGCCTGACTTTGGACACTTCCAGGGATCCAGTGACAGTCACAGCCTCTCTGGGCAACCTGTGCCAGGGACTCACCACCCACTGTCAAATTTCCCACAACATTTTCCTTCTGTCTCATTTTGCAGTGTCCTTCAGTGTAACACAAACAGCTCCATTACCGAGAGTGAGGCTGGTTCTGCTGATCCAAAATACAGAATCACTTCAGAATTTGGCTCTGATTTAAGATTTGATCTTGCACTTCATAATTCCTCACTGGTCTTATTGTAACACCACAAAAAAGCCCAAACAACTAAACCCCCAAACCAAAAGCACAAAAGCAAAGCAAAACAAACAAAACCACAAAGGAAGTCCTCCCCCCTAAAAAACACCTCCAAAACCCCAAACAGACAAAATACTCCCACCTACAGTTGAAACCAACAATCCAGAAACAAAACAACAAAACAAAGGTTCCTACAGTCACAGTCCATTGTCCTCCTTGTGGCTACTTCTCACCATGAGCCACACAGTGTCCACTAGAAAATTTAAGTATGTGAAGAACAGTTTGTATCACTGGCAGACATTGGGATGATCCATGGGTCAGAAGTAAATGGGAGACGATGTGGTATTAATTACAGAGTGTGAGTCTTAGACAAATCCAATTTCTTTCTTGCATAGATGGAATATATGGAATATACTTATACTTGGATAAGTCTCAGTAGTGCACAATATCAAAAAATAACATTATGCAATATCAAGAGAGTACACAATAAAGTTGCCAAACATCAAATCCCATGTTCCTTATTAAAAACAGATGGGATATTACCTTTTTCATATTACCCATATGCTTTTAATATATTTTCAGGATCTGATGCTGAAATACACTGCTGTCTGCTCCCATCCCAGCCCTGCTCTTCAGAACCTCCTCTGTAGATAAGGGCTGAGATCTGGGCTGTGCAAATAGTGGCTGCAAGAGGCTGAAAAGTGCAAGACAGGGACAGAGGAAGGAGGGAGAGAAAGGGTTGTTTGTTGCTGTGGAGGAGAGGGAAAAAAAGACCTTCAAAAAGTGAGTCTTGGTACTTAATACTGATAAAATTTAGTATGTACAAAACTGACCAAGAACTCTGTAACTGGCAGAGCTCAAAAAGGAGCTGCAGTGGGAAATTATTGTAAAGCGAAGGAGTGTCCTGTGTTGTTGTGTGAAAATGAGACGCAGATCTGTTACTATACCTGCATGGAGATACAAATATGAAGTTACTACTGATAAAATGCATGGAAGGTTTTGTGGGCTGATAAATTACCAACAGAAAAGTCAGACATGGGGGCCCAGATCATGCAGGATGTAGGATCTGGGCAAACAGAGGGAATTGGGTTCTAGAAGGTAAGAACTGAAAAAGAATTAAATAATACAGTGAGCAAACAGAAGACCATGAGCTCTCCTGTTTCTGTGGGAGAATGGGCTAATGGAATAACTGAATTGTGCCAGTAGAAAATGGGATTTAATACCACTTTTACATTTGGCACCAATACCATACAATCATAGAATACCAGGTTGGGAGAGCCCTCAGTTATCCTGTGGTCCAAACTTTCTTGGAAAAATCATGGTCTAGTCAAGGTGGCCCAACACCCTGTCCATATGAATCTTAAAAATGTCCAAAGTTGGAGAATACACCAAGAAGGAAACCTTGACTTTCAGTCATGCACACTTCCAAACAGATCCAGAAAACAGAGATAGAGAAAGAAAGACTAACCAGAGCTGAAACCTTTTGATTTTTTTCCAAAGCAGACAGGGAGGTAATTTGATTACTCTGAAGGTATCTGGAGGAGGTGGAGGAAGAGTCAATTCCCAGAAAGTTACTGATGTAAAAGTGAAGGAAAAAAGCAGATGCTCTCATGGGATTCTAGAGGTAGAAGTTGACAAGAGGAAGTGGGAAAGTATTTGTGACTGAAAGAACACGAATAGGACCCAACAGGCAGTGTTCAGGTAGTACTGGCTGTGTCCAGCTCTTGTATGGTCACAACAGATGAATGTCTAGAATTTTAGGTAAAAACAAACATCAGCAGTAAGACATCAAAGTAAAGAGTAGTGGCTTGTATCATGCAGGATATTGAAGTAAAAGATTAAACAGATTTTTGTGGGCCTAAATTTTAAAAGTGTATGAATAAACATTCAGATCTCCAAGACAGTTACTTCAGTAACCCATCTTCAATAATGTATCCCTGCTGCCATATCAATTTATAAACATTCATAGATTTAATTGTTTAGAATTTAAGAGCTATGATAGCCTGAATTTACCAAATTCTTTATAATTCCAAGGCAAACTTCCAGGAACTCTGTTCCTCACGTAAGGCACCACTGAGATCCCTTCATTCCAGAGATTCATGAGCACCAACAGAAAAACATGGTAATTGATACTTGGGAGTCCAGCTAGTACCTGGGCATAGCTCTGACATCACAGAATCATGGAATAGTGTGGGTTCGAAGGGACCTTAAAGATGATCCAGTTCCCAACCCCCTGCCATGGGCAGGGACACGTTTCACCATTCCAGGTTGCTCCAAGCCCCATCCAACCTGGCCTGGGACACTGCCAGGGATGGGCAGGTCATGGAAACTTTATAGCAGGTTTCAGCATGGTTAGTCGTATTTCAGTCAATGGAGAACTTAATAAGTATATCAGTTGGATAAACTGCCTCGCTACACTTAAATCAGTATCTGGCGATGATACATCTGCTACTCACCTACTGTTACCTTCTCCTGCGGACAGCAAAGCAGACTGAGTCACCATTAAGGTGTCAACTGGCAAGCCAAGGGCACTCTGAAGGTCTCCAGTCTGATGAGTGTTGATAATTGTTGTGGCCAAACTTTTTAGGCTGTCACTTGTCAGTTCATTTCCTGGATGGCCTGGCAGGTCCCCAAGCTCAACGATCAGCACGCTCGATGGACCAGCCCCATCAGGGGCAGGCAGAGCCCGGGTGCTCCCCGGTTGTGTCCCTTCTTCCTGTGGGTTGTATCTGCTCTGAAAGGCTGTGCAAAATGCCATGTTAGGGCAGTGATATCTCTTTTTGCTGGCGTTGGCTGAGATTGCCTTCAAAGTGCTTTCACCTCCCAGCACAGTATGGACTACTCTGACTTGGTCATGACCAACCTTCAAGAAATCAGCCAATCGACGAGTTATGGTCACCTCACCCTCTTCCCCAACAGCCTCGGTGAGAGTGAAAGCCACAAGAAGGGAAAGGCCAGCAACTATTTCCACAGGTTCCTTCTCGTGGAGGAGAACATGGAGAAGGTTGTCCTCAAAGCTGAAGTAATTGGCTCCTGCTCTTGCATTCAGAGAAAAAGAAGATGGGGTTGGAGAGACATAATTCCCTTGGACAAAAACACGAAGGCTGAGTGGTTCAGGGAAGAATATGGCCAGGGGCAGCCTGGTTGAGTTTTGGCCACTGAGGAGGTAGAGTCTGAAAGCCAGAGGTGCCAGGTCTGGGAAGCAAACCGTGGTGAGTTTGGTGGAGGGCAGAACAGAGAAGAAAGTAGAACAAGGCTCTGCAGGGTAACACAAAGAATGTGAGGTCTCGTCAGTGAAGGTGTCCATAAAGCTGCCAGTCACTGTAACCACTGGGAACAGTCTCTGGCTGTCCACACTTGAATCCAAGTTTTCTAAGATGACAAGTGCATGATCTGTCTGTTTGCAGAAGTAGCCTCGTACTGAGGGTTTGAAGAGGCACTTACTGTCATCTCTGTAAATCCCTGGAAGAGAATAAAGGGAGATTGGGAAAAAAAATAATTTCTTCAGACATTATCTCAGAAACTTTTTTAATAGCTCCTTATTTTCCCATTCAAGATTTGAAGTCACTTTGTCAGTGCTAAAATTTTACATAGTTTTAAGAGAAGCCTGGACATTGAGGGATATGAAATACGTAGAAACTGCACCTGCCTCTAGATGCCCTGGAGTTGAAAATTGTTGAGAACTGAAAACAAATGACAGAGCAGCATCACATACACCTACCTTGTTTTTTTTAGATATCAAACTATGGTATCCATTGAAAGAGCATACATGAAAGACAGACTTTTTGTCTGACCCTGCACTTTGTCCCCATGTCCTTGTGCCTTCTGCATTTTTCCTGGCTCCAAGCCTGTAGCAGGGTGATGAATCAGGGCACAACTGCAAGTCTTTGTGAAGATAATTTAACCCTACAAAAATCTGTCTCGTTCCACTCACAGAGACTGCACTTCAAAAAGAAAACACTAGAAAGGGTCAGAACATCATTAATAAACACCAGTGATGAACCACCTCATCAAGTTTTAGAGCTGGAGGAAACCACCAGATTCAGATACCTACAAATATAGAAGATTCTCACATGCATTCCAAATATCCAAACTCCCACTGCAGCCAGTTCAGATCTGGAATTTCTACCATTTGCTCACAGGCAGGTGTCTAGATTTGTTTGGGATGTCCTGAGGTACCTGAGGCATGTGACACAGGGTCTATAGAAGACATATGCCCTGCAAGGACATGCCACAGCAGAAATGACACTAAACACACATTTGTGTAACTGAAACACACCCAATTCCCCAGCCATCTATACAAACCAGTTTAAAACCAATGAAATTCACCCTAAAATACTTCTGTTTAGTCATCTAGATTACACTTTGCAATCTTATAATTTTATTGATCAGTGGTGGGATCCTGTCACTTAAACACAAGTGCAGAGTCACCTGGACTTCTTTTGGTAGCTGCAACATCTGTAGGTGCAACATACAATGAATGGAGTGCAAAAGCCAATTTAGATAACACTTTGTTCCATCACTGAATGTAATGGGTGAAGATCGTTACACATATCTCAGGATTTCCCATTATATTCCTTCCCAAGTGCCTCTGCAGAAAAGTCAAGAGGATCCTTTTACAAAAGGCTTTAAGGCCCTAGAGAGAATAGATGTAATCCACACAGTCTTCTGAATTAGAATCATACACTCACAGAATGGTTTGGGTTGAAAGTTTGGACCTTAAATATAATGTAGTTCCAACCCTCCTGAAAAGAATCACCTTCCACTAGACTAGGTTGCTCAAAGCTGTGTTTTACCTGTCCTTGAACACTTCCAGGGATGGGGAATCCATAGCTTCTCTGGACAACCTGTGCCTCAACACCCTCACAGTAAAGAATTTCTTTGCAAGATCAAATTTAACCCTACCTCTGTTAGTTTGATGCCATTCCCCCTTCTGCTGCCACTCTGTATCTTTGTCAAAAGTCGTGAAAGGTGCTACAAGTTTACAGTGTGCTCTATCCGACCAAATACAGGTCCCTGCTTTAAGATGAGAGAAATTGTGCCTCAGGCTGTAACGATGAGATCACCACTGATTATAAAGAGAAAATAAAAGTAAATGAGTTCAGATACAGGCACCAAAAGCATAAACATTTCTGCCTGGAGCATCTTAGGAAAAGATGTGTGTTTCTGGTTTTCCTTCCTCTCTTCAAAATAAAATCAAAGGAGGAATTTTCTGCTGTAGCCAGCTAGAAATTTTCCCTCACCCAGCCTGCTCCTTCCTTATCCAGCTGTGCTCACAAACGTGTTGGGCAAAGCGTGGCCAATGCCCAAACTAACTCTGTGCTCCTAATTCAGCACTTGGGACATGTATCCAGCTCACACAAAAAACAAGGGACAACAACATCCTTGGGAGTAACAAACATCTGGATGAATAGGAGGATATTAGGGCACCAGGACGTCCCTTATCAAGGACACATTATGTAAAAATTTCTGCTAGAAAAAAGTAGCAGACTCCTAAAAAAGAAATTAACTATAAGAAGTGTCGGATGGGGCTCTGAGGAACATGATGCAGTGCAAGGTGTCCATGGGAGAACTATTGGACCTGGATGATCTTTAAAGTTGCTTCCAACCCAAGCCATTCTATGATTCCATTAAATAATTCTGGGCTTTGCCTTTGGTTCCATCTCAGAGCCTGGATCCTGTGGGTTCTCACCTATTATGACTTTCCAGAGGAGTCATCATGTGCATCCCATGGTCTGTGAACATTCCCCAGAATATTCTGCACATTCTCTCTCTCTCTCTCTCCTTCTGCACATCACCCAGGGAAGCAATGGGATTACATAGATGTCGAGCTCTGCTCAGGGGGAATGTCCAGGTGAGATGGGTTCTGTACAAACCCCCCTATTTTTAGACATCAGCTTAAAAATTTGCTTCTCTTATCTTGCTTTTCCCTGTTTTGTTTTTTTTTTTTTTTTTTTTTGCTTTTCAGTGTAAGCATTTTGCTGTAGTATTTTGCTGTCGGTGTGTGCTGGAGGCAAAAGGAGAGTGAAAAACAACTCTGTTCAGAACAGAAGTGGAAATGCTGTGCTCAGAGACACTGGAATTGTCCTGGAGCAGTGGGAGGACACGCTGTGCCTCCAGCAGCCTGCCCACAAAGGCTGACACATCTCATCCACGGCTCTCCTGGAAACACCCCGTCTCCCCCTGGTGACATTTCTCATGTCTACAAATGGGATTTGGTGATATTTCATGATTTCTCAGAACTTTCCTTAGCCCTGCCTGCCTCGCAAAGGGGGCTGGTTTGATTTCTTGCATACACTCACACCCCTGCACACACACGCATCATTGCTTGTCTTCTTCCAAATGGCCTTATCTGCCAGTCACAATTTCTGCAGCCTGCAATTTCGATCACTTTTAAATGAAACCCATGCTGGCCTTAGTAATCATAATGTCATTTACAATTTACCACAAAACACGTTTATTCGGTTAGTAGCACATTGGAGAAAGAGAACTCCATATGAACTCGCCACTGAAGCCCTAATCTGATTATTTCCTCATGAAAATCCAAGCAGGGGTGCTTGTAAGAGGGGCCTGAGAGGAGAAGGAAAAAGTGAGTCCTGGCCACAGCTGACTCTGATAATCGATGCGAACAGATAAGTGACGTGGTGCATCAAGGCCAGCAGCTAATCTGCCCCAGGGCTTTCCTCTAAAAAAGGCCAGAGTGGACAGGACTTAATAAATACTGAGTGACCACTGAATATTGAGCTGACATGTGCTATTTACGTTGGTGATGAACAATAGCAGTGATAAATTCCAAGAGCATCCCCCCACAGTGGGTGAAAATCAGATTACACAGGTTTTATTTGTATGTGTTTGCACACACACACACACGTGTGAGAAGGAGGGAAAAACAGGGGTAAAAGAGTCAAATACAGGACTCAGAAATGTGTGGGAAAGATGGAGAAGATATTCACATACTGTTGAAATTCCCTCTGGGATCTTGTGTACCCAGGCAGAGGAAGGGAATGTGTGTGCCTTGGGCCCGTGAATTCACCTGTTTGTCCTGCTCCACACAAGAGAGAGAATTGATACGTGGAATGTGTGTGTGCTCACCCTCTGCAGATAATTCCTCCACCTCAGCGAGCAGACGTTGCTTTCTGCAGGTTCCACCCATGATCAAGGCAAATCTATTATTTATTTATATCCATAAACACACCAGCACATACATCTAGATGAGATTTTAGCACCCAGGTTGCTTCTAGGGCTCCTGACAAATATTAAGTTTGTGTCAATATTTGTCCTTCGTGTTGTGAAATGAGGATTTTCCACCTCATTTCACATTTGAAAAGAATAATGTGCCGAGAGGGCCCTCTTTGCTTTGGAAAAAAAAACTCCACCACTACCACCATCACCACATCTTATCTTTTATTTAGAAAAATGGAGAGAGGTGGAAGGAGAGAAGAGCATTTTTTAAAATAGATGTTTTGACTTAAAGGCACATAGAGTCCTTTACAAGTCTCCCGTCTTTTCCCTTGTTCTCCAACGCCAAATAAATAAAATAAAATAAATTCTACATTTAAAATTGAATGAAATACATCAACA
The DNA here is from genome assembly GCF_021018805.1 of Prinia subflava. Lineage (NCBI taxonomy): Eukaryota > Metazoa > Chordata > Aves > Passeriformes > Cisticolidae > Prinia > Prinia subflava. The sequence goes on along the minus strand of NC_086248.1, from coordinate 3,744,652 downwards.
TTAATGATTTTCCCCTTCAGGTTAACACCACCATTTGCTTCAATAATTTTTACCCATTTCGTGATAGATTCCACAATTCATGGTACAAGGAAAAATAGAGTCTCTTTCTGACAAAAACAAAAGGCAATGTCAGTTTTTTATCAAAATAAAATAAATCTCCCACAATTTTCTTTCCATCTGACTGGATTTGCCCGTCAGTTATTTCTAATTTAACTACAATTATAGCTACAAAAATATAAAAGCAAGAAGGGGAGGAAGGGGGAGGGGAGAGATAAATGGGACACTGTTTAGAAATTGCGATTCATTGGCCTTGGGCTGGCCAGCACATATCTTTGCTGAGGGGGAAATATTCATCAGCATTAACTGTTCCTTTTGACCTGCTGACATTCAAATGGGAAATAAAGGGGGAAAAACAAAAGGGCCCAGGAACAGTACCTTGGAAATCCAGAAAAGGTAAATTATTCTGAGTTCAGCTGCAGAGGAAGGCACAGTGGTACAAATGTTCCTCATGCGTGTGTGTAAAGATGTGGTGGTTTTGGTTAAGGCACAGTTAATTTCCTTCACAGTGGCTGCTTTGGGCTGTGTTTTGGATCTGTGCTGAGAATGGTGGTGATAGCACAGAGATGTTTTCATTATTGCTGAGCAGGCCTTGCACAGTCAAGGCCTTTTGTGTCCCTCATCCCAGTGAATGGGCTGGGGGTGCACAAGGATTTGGGAGGGCACACAGCCAGGACAGCTGACCCCAGGTGACCCAGGGGATATCCCAGACCCTGTGGGGTCAAGCTTAGCATGTAAAGCTGGGGAAGAAGGAAGGGGAGGACCTTTGGAGTGATGGGGTTTGTCTTCCCAAGTCCCTGTTAGCTGTGATGGAATCCCACTGGAGTGGCTGAACACCTCCCTGCCCATGGGAAGGGATGAATGAATTATTTGTTCTGTTTTGTTTGCTTACACAACTTTTACTTCCCCTGTTTGAAGGTCTTCACCTCAACCCCCAAGTTTTCCCCCTTTTACCTTTCCAGTTCTCTCCCCTGCCCCACCAGGGGCTGTGTGAGGTGGAGCTGCCAGCTGAGGTTAAACCATGGGAACACACACACATATAAATATGTACTCATAGCAGGGACCATGTAAATAAAAATAGAGTCACTGCTTTAGGCTGTTAATTCTTTCTTTTAAAGAAAATTATTTTGGAAGGAAATGAGTCTCATAACATCACTCTGTGTGGGGGTTTTATGCTCTCCTGTTTATCGTTCTTCTATAAAAAAACTTTTACTCCCCCCCAGCCAATTTTAGCCACATTTTTGGACTCAGAAATGCTATGTTCCTTCAAGGTTTGTAAAAGTAGGTGTCCAAGTAGAGAAAAGGCAGTTATTTGTGCTTTCTTTGAAGGAAGGTGGGTAGTAAAGCTTTCTTCTTACACGTTCTGAGATTGCATTCATCCTTCAGTTTCACATGCAAATCCAAAGAAAGACAGGTGTAGTACATGAAATATTTGTTCTTGCATTCATTGTGTGCATGCTTTGATATGGCCACACACATTGCAACTATTTATTCTCTGTAAAATCAAGTGATATTTGCCTTTCATACAGTTATACATTTTTATGTTTACATCAACCCTTCAGAGCTCCCCATGCCTGAGAGGGAAGGCACATGTTACAGATGACAATATATCTGTCCCAGTCATGAACAAAAAATTACAATTTTCCAGTTCCCAGAGAATATAATAATAACTCATTCTTGACCTCAAAGCATCAGTGCACAAGTAAAGTCTTAAGAAGAGAGACCAGCAACTCTCTGAGGTCAGAATTCTCTCCAACAGGGATCAAAAAGGGTATGGGAACAAAGCATGCATATAGCAGTGTTCACCCAAAATACTCCTCAAACTTTCAGTGATTTACAGGTCAGGAACCTCTTGAGTCAGGGAGATTGTTGTTGATCTTTTTATTTGGGAGAAAATACTAAACCTGTCTCACAAACCCATGAAAAGCTGAGGAAGAGAATAACACAGCCAGGAGAAAATGTCTTGAGCCCTCTCAGAGGAGGTGGGTCAGTAAATCTGGAAGGGCCATTTAGTGAGGTTGCTCAGACCAGGCTGGATAAAGGAATTTTCCTCATAATTCCACAAATCTTCTGGATTGCAAGGTGCTACACCTGGAAATACCTGTGTCCAGAAGACTCAGCTGGGACTGAGCTGCTGGAGAATTTTATCCATCAAAACTCGTAAAATAACCAGTGCCAAGACAGGTTCTAGTCCCTGAGGCCAGCATGGCACTTCCATAGTATTCCAGAAGACAGTGATCACCTCCAAACTGCATTTTTGAACTGGTGCTAATTTTTGGATAGCACCCAGGAGTTATTTTGGACACTGATGTGTTGGCTGGGACAAAAGTGGGCTTGGAGCTGTAATCCTGATGCAATATGAAGCTCCAATGTCCATACCCCAGTGCTGCTTGACTGGGTAGAGACCCATTCCTGCTACTGTCAGCACTGGCCCAAGAGCAGCTTGTCCATAATTTTACTAAACTTAATCAGAAAAACACATTTGGGATGGATTTTTTTTCTTTATTACGATTAATGATTTGGGAACTTTGGTCATTTTAGTGATCCTGACAACGCAAAAGTCCCCATAATACTTATTTCAGGAACCAACCCAATGCAGTGACAAAAGTGTTACTGGATCTTTTATTGTGCCAGGAGACAAAAATGGTTAAACAGCCCAGACTGGAGCTTTTAGACGAAGCAGGTGAGACAAACTAACTCTTCTCACAAACCTCGTGAAGTCATTAACCCTCATCCAAAAAGCCAGCTCTGTGTGAGATGGGTCCTGTCTCCCAAGCAAGACAAATAAAAATGCAAAGAGAAACATCTTTTCATCCCTATTATTTCACCTTTGGAAAACATGCTGTTCCGCAAGTATCAGGTTTTTTCTCTTGTCGCTACCAAGGCTTTTCCCATTTTCTTTCCCTTGAAGATAATCCTGATTTCCTTTAAGTGTTTTTAAGAGGATTTTTCTCTTCTTCTGATCAGCAACCTAGCTGACTGAAGCTTTAGTCACACCAATACCTCTGGCTCAACATGAAGGTGAGGGGCAGCAAACAGCAGAGCTTTTCCTGATGCAATTCCAGTGACCATCTCTCTACTCTAGGAATGATAAAATTACCACCAGCACCTGAAAGCAGAACAGCAATTTTGTCAGATGGCAGACCTAAAAATGAATGTGGCTGTGCCAGGCACTGCTCTGAGCTGTGGATGTAATGAGTTTTGAATGGGAAGTCCCGGACACAATAAATCTGTGCCATATGTGACCATTTCCTGTGTCAGTTCCTTTCTCATAACCAGTGGAGGCTTCGCCCTCCCCCTCACTTTCCCTTTCATGACCCCACACCAGGGCTCTGAAATCTTTCAGGGTTGCTTTTGGGCCCCAGGCCTTTCCACAGCAGTTGCATAAATAAATGAGTTTGACAGCAAACATCATAATGGTTACGGTAATTTGTGCTCCACACAAGTGCTTGTGCTACTCGCTGGAGAAACGGGGCAGGAAAGAGCTTGTTTTGTTACCACAAACAAAAGTATGTTCTCTGACAAGTGCTGAAAGAATTAGTCAAATAAACTTGAACTCTAGTCAGACCATTGCTGTTCTGGACGGGGAGGTTCTCAGCTTCGCTTTCCCTCCTTGGCCTGCAGTCGCTGCAAAGACAAATCATCCTTTTCTTCTGCAAAAATAAAGTTAGGGCATAAAATGAACTGCCTCAAAATAAAATTTTCGGGGAACTACACTTTACTGCTATTATTATTATCATTTCTTCCCAATGAGAACAGTTCTTTGATCCTGGGAACTGACTCACAAAGAGACTGAGAGATTTTCCATTAGAAGACGGCTAGAAGGAAAATGCCAAATACCTGCAGTTTCTGGAAATATTTGGTTTAGAAACAAGCTTTAAATTACAATAATTTCTGTAAGAAATGGGTTGAGAGGGCAGAACAGAAGCTTTCATTTGTCCTATTTTCTCCTTTGTTCATTGACAAATAACACATTTGGCAAAATACCAAACTTTTACAAAGCTTTTGACTTTCCCTGAGAAATTATAATATTTTTGGTCTCTGTACATTTTTTTTCTGCAAAACTACATTATTAACCCCCCCCTTTTTTTTCCCCAGCAATGACATTTAAAAAAACATATTTCACATATCCCAATTTCAGCCCAGAAAGACAGCAGACATTTCAGTTGGTATAGTAAAATATATATAGAAGTTTTATAATGGTTAAGAAGGAAGGTTGGTTTGCCATGTTCAATGCAGAGAGAAAAAACAAAGTATTAGTAGTTTAACCAGGGAGGTTTAGGTGGGAAATTAGAAAATAATATTTCTAGTTATATATATATATATATATATATATATATATATATATATGTAAGAAGAGTTAGAAATCAACTAATTAGAAACCTGGTAGAACTAATACAAGTGAGGGATTTTTTTAGCAGGTTATATTAATTTCTTTCAGGAATACTGTAATTACATATATCACTTTGGAGTGTTTCCCTCTCATTTCTTTTTCTTTCTTTCTTTCTTTCTTTCTTTCTTTCTTTCTTTCTTTCTTTCTTTCTTTCTTTCTTTCTTTCTTTCTTTCTTTCTTTCTTTCTTTCTTTCTTTCTTTCTTTCTTTCTTTCTTTCTTTCTTTCTTTCTTTCTTTCTTTCTTTCTTTCTTTCTTTCTTTCTTTCTTTCTTCCTTTCTTCCTTTCTTCCTTTCTTTCTTTTCTTTCCTTTCTTTCTTTCCTTTCTTTCTTTCCTTTCTTTTCCCATTTAAGTTATAAAAAAATGCTAAAATTTTACTTGCATCTGCCTTGGCTGAAGGTTCAGTCCAAGAGCCTGTGCTCATAACAGAAAGGTTCACAAGCACAAGAGTCTCTGTGACATTATTAGGGTGATTTTCAGCAATATTAGTCCTGTATGGGCTGTGGATTTGAATCTTAAAGCAGAAGGATTTCATTATGGGTACAGACAGCTATATTATGCCATGACATATTTATGACAATGAACAGTAATGGGAGGTGAGTATTTTAAGCCTTGGAAGTCGAAATTAATCTGAGAGCATGGTGCAGAACCTGAACACCTACGAAAACATATTGAAGAGCTAAAATCTGAGACACAAAGGCTACAGTCATTATCTGAGCACATAGAAGGGATTCATCACGTTAATTCTAGCTGCCTAAATGTTAAGCATCTAGTCTAAGCTAATTGTCTGGTCTAAGCTGTTCATCTTGACAATAATCATTAGAGAGGGGGAGAGGAGAGACTTTTAGAGGGCCATTCATTCCTGCTTTTCTTTGGATGGATTGTACCACTTCTGGAGGTATCTGTCTCTGCTGGCTATGTGTGGAATCTAGACACATATTTTGGACTGTAGGCCTGTCTTTAGAGTCAAAAAGTCACCAAATCATTAAGTTTGGGAATATCTCCAAGATCATCAAGTCCAGCCTTTGACCAATCACCACCTTGCCATTAAACCACAGCTCTAAGTGCCAGCTCCATTGGGTGAAATGAGCACAAGCACTAATGATGTTGCTAATGAGGCTTGTGGAACAGCAGGCCAATCCATGTTCATGTCCTGAAATAAGAGGGAAATGACAGCTCTGTACACTCTTCTAAGGAGCCATCTTCTCCAGTTTTGAATGACAGGAAAGAGAGAAAGGAGGGAGATGAAGTCACTACCGTCAATCTAAAAATTAGAAAGAAATCTCCCCTACCCCTGACAGAGATAAGAACAAGATACAATCAAATTTTTGAGGAAAACCCTGAAAAAGACCAAATTCTGCATTTGTTTTTTATAACTCTGATAAAGGATAAAGGATACCATGGCATCCAGGTACTCCAACATGTGCAAGGTTCAGTCACCCTGAAAACCAAGGCTCTGTCTGCTCCCAAACAGTGCAGCTCACACAGGAAACAGAGGAGGCCCTCAGCAAAACACCTTGGAAAACCCAAAATTAGAGAACTTATCCAAAAAGAGTGGAACAAATAGGACAAGGCCCTAAAAAATTATTTCTAACCTCTGGAACCAACATGGATGCAGGAAGGGAAGCACACTGTTTTTAAACACCACTTCTGAAATATCAATTGTGTCTGTCAGCATAGTCCGAAAATGCCATGCCTATAATAATTCTTTGGAAAAAAAATAGGTCAGAAGAGATTTCTAGATGTCATATATTTCAAACTTCTACTCAGAGCCAGGCTAACTAAAAAGTTTCATCAGGCTTCTGAGGGCTTTATCACAAATCATAGCATAGCTACATTTTAAGCATTTAAGTTTCATAGAACAAAACTCCCCAGGTCAGAATACGTCCAGAGGAGATGCCAGGTTTGAAAAGTACTTGGAGAAGATCTGTGACCCCAATGACACTTCCATTCAGAACTTCAGATGCTTTCAAGATGGTTTGAGGGTTGATTTTGCAAATAGTTGTTTTGTGTGGTTATTATAGATAGTCCAAGATCAGTTCCTTGTCCCATCCCACGCCTTCTGGACAGCTCCAACAGGAAAGGAGGACATTTGGAGTTGGAACATCTCTTGTACTTTACCAGTATTCTTCATGTTCATATAAAGATGAATGGACAGAGTCACACTGATCCTGGTTGTGTGGTACGATGCCCACAGAGAAAAAAGATAAGGGTATTGGTGGAGCACTGAAAACACCCACCAGTCCTGACTGTCCTACTCTAACTAGCAAGGATCATTTCCTTTATATTTTATTCCAGACTCACTAGTGAGCTGTTTGAAATTTCAGACAGGCCTTGGAGTTATTTTGGCCAGGGAGTATATTTAAAACTCATTGTGCCTAATGTTGTCTTTCTACAATTGAGAAGTAATCAGGAAAGACGTAAAAATAAATAGACAAGTGAGAGGCAAAATGAAATATGAAGTGGCTAGAAAAGAGTCTGCTCTCTAATGTATTTTTTCAGCTTATTATTGTAAAAGCCCAGAGCAAAAGAGTAGCTTTGAAGAGTCTTTTGCTAATAGTGGAAAGGTTGTCTTTATTTTTTTTTCACTTTTTATTTATTAACCATGCTGCACAGGGTACTTCCATAAGTGATGGCCAAGTTTCAGGTTTCAGGGACTTGTTTAGTCTGAAAACATCCCAGGCTGCAATGGGAAGCAGAAAAGAGAAGTGGCAGCTCGTTGTATGGTGTTAGAAGGAAGTAAAAGCTAAGCCCATTTGTTCTCTGGTTTTCCTTGTAATTTCTGGTGGTGGAGCTTGCAGAGATTTGGATGTCCCTGTTTGGATGGTTTAAATGCATTCCCACTTCCTCAGGTGGTCTAGCTGATGACAGCATGAGGCCAATGTAAAACAGCTGATGTCTTGACCCTATCTGACAATAAAATTATAGAGCTGCATTCCTACACCGGGCAATCCTCCAGCTCATTGTGAAAAATAGAAAATAAATGTTATTGAGGGCACTTACCTTATGCTCAAGCCCTAAACTATGACAGTCATAACATTTTTGAGACTCTTGGAGCTGGGGGACTACATGTTTATTTATCATTGCCCTCATTATGGGGCAAAGTATGAAAATACTCAATTTCTTCAAAACCATCAAAGCTGTCAAGTGAGAAAATATTAACTGTGCACAGGAAACCAGAGAGGTGCATTAGGCAGATTTTCTTCTTTGAGAGTTTTTAGTGTTTTAAAACCAGGAAAAAAAAGGGAAAAAAAAAACAACATTGATACTGTGTTAGAATAAGCAGAAGAATTTAGGCAGAAAGGCAGAACAAAGATTCTCCAAGGCTTCTTAGCTCAGGCACCCTGCAGGAATTTAAAGGATGCCCTTCATGTATAATAATTTACATTACCTAATTTTTATGAAGAGAATTGTCAGTATAGACAATTTTGGTCTTTTTTTTGTTGTTGTTTTTGGTATGACACCTGCATTGCCAGACACACCCATCAGACAAGCCAAGAATGATTTTTACATGTTTATTCCATGGCATCAATAATATCAGACTACATTTAATTTTCTGGACACACCAGTTGAGAAGCTTGGTGGAAAAGCTCTTGGGTGGAACCTCCACAAGAATTTCTGTTGGTTTGGGCCACCAGGGAGTGTCTTTCAGTGCCGTGAAGAGCCAAGACATTTTGGAGAGCTTTCAAAGAGCCCATCTGGCAGGGTTTGTTCAGTTTCCACAAGTCTCCTGTGGCAGTCACAGCGAACAGCAGGCTGAAGACTTGTGGATTGTGTTTGTTTCCCACTAGGATGGAAAGGCTCATTCCAGAGCCAGAGGACACAAAGTACTCAGTGCTAAGCACCAAGGATAATCCAGCAGGTGGAAAAACTGGTGCAAGCCATTTCCAAACCTGTAGTGTCTTATCAAGACAATCTGGGCTACAGCCACTCTCCATGAAAGACACAGAAATTCTGTTTCCATGTAATTCCCCTTTCCAACCCAGACCCTGCCCAAAAGGATGGTATTTTTTGTCAAGCACGTGTTGTCAGTTGTCAAAAACAGATTCACATTTTCTGGCACGTTGTGTTTCCCTGGGGTCCCAAAATGGTAAATAATGCTGGCAGCACAACAATCAGCAACCTGAACGTCCAGCCAGAAGGATGTGCTGCAGAAAGCATCCCTGTGCTGCTAAGGACATTGAGGAGGGAGGGATATTAGGGAATCTTGACTTTTTTATTTCCTTTCACTCTCCACATCTCACATGGAACAGGAGTTCAGACAGAGAGGCCTCAGAAGTAGAGGTCTGAATTTAATAAAGCTGTCTGGGGGGAGGGAGGCAGGGAAGAGAAGATCATGGAGATAAGAGAGGGAGAGAAAGGAAGGCAGGAAAAGAAAAGACATTACAGCTGGCTGGTGATGGCTGTGCCCTTTCAGACTCAAGTGGGCGGAAGTGAAATATTTGTTTAAGAGGCAGGACACCAGGTCATTATGGAAAGAATGGGAAATTAAAAAAAAAAAAAAGAAGATTTTATGGTTTGGACATATATTTCCATGCCACTGTAAGGAGGATAGGCCAAAGGCGAGGGAAGGGAAGACAAGGATAATACAAAGATAATAGCAAGATGCTGCAAGGTAATTAATAGGGCTGCTGGGTTTCATCACAATTTTGGGATTATTGAAATGACCCTTTAAATTCAGTGCAGCTACACTTGCAGTATGCAAGAAGTTAGACCCCTGTTTAGGAAAATAACTTCTTTCAAAGTAACATTTCCACAGATTAGCAAAACCAGAGCATCTCTTTGCTTCCTCACTTCTGAAACCTTTCTCTTGTTTCACCTTGAAGAATAAAAATTAATTGAGGGGAGCAGGAGGAGGAGGAAGCTCATCTCATCCCCACTACACAGGCCTCTCCATCAAGGTACCAAGCTGACTTCCTTAAAGAAAAAAATTAGCAAATGCACTGCCAAAGCTCCCATCTAGGGATATTTTTTTCTTTTCCACAAGATTCTGTTTGTTAGAAAAACCAAAAAAAAAAAAAAGACACCAGAGGGAAAATAAATGCAGATACATTTTTAATGCATGCATTTAATTTTCAGAACATGGTGGGCACTTCAGTGCCGGGTGCTGGAACTGCAAGGGAGAATTTATCTAATCAGTCCTCCGTGTCCCTGCTTCATTGACATAATGTGGTCCTGCCGATTAAAGCACTCGAATCTCTGCCTTTTCCTTCTCTTTCATACTAAAATTATTGATGTGCTTTGTACAATGTGTAATTGCCATTATTGTATATGTGCCTGGAGCATGTGCAGAGCTGAAATTGAAATAAATAAGCAAACAAAAATCATACGATAGCGAGCCTCTGATGGTGTGGGGGGGTGCTGCTGCTGTATCACAGGCTGAAAATAGGATTTCATACTGCTGTGACTGGTTTTGATGGAGTGAGATTTGATAAGACTGCAAGAAAGGCTGCTGTGATCCTCCAGCCTGACCTCTTCTTTTCACAGAGCACAGACCCCCAGTAAACACCCAAATCAAAGCACCTCTTCCAGCATCCCAGGTCTGAGCCTCACCATCCAGGGACTTCACCAGAGCAGCCCTGGTTTGCATCACCTGAGGACCTTGCCCAGTATCACACATTCACTTTTGCTCCATCTCTTCCTCTCCCGCTCGTGGATACGCAGTAGATTTATTCTTTACATTTAATTTATGCCAGCAAGGCACAGAATAGATTTCAGTAATGCCAATTAGATACGCACTAATTTCTTCTCTGTGAAATAGCAGTAAGTAATTAATCAGAATTTTGATCACAACTCAGTTGGCAATTCTAATTGCACTTGTCATTTCCACAGCAAATACAGAATCATTATCTTTTTCGCCAAGTCCTCTCTTCCTAATCATCCAGGGGTGCTGGAAGCAAAACATTTCCAAGAACTAGATATTGTCTCTATCAACCAGCAGCCTTAATACCTTTGGACTGGGGGTTAGTGGGCTCAGTCCTCGGCTGTGTTTTATTTCAAGCTTCATCATAATTTTAAAGAGAATAGCTGGTGGCAGGCTGGCTGCTTGCCTGGGGGAGGGGGGCATTCTGCCTCATGGAATTACGAGGAAGGATAAAAGCTAGCAGCTCACTCCATTAAAAACCTTCTGGGGGAGCACTGGAGAGGCCTGACCTTTGCAGGAGGATCCAGCAGGCATCCCAGGGACACGTGGACGCTGGTCAGGGCTGTGCCATCAAAGCCCACGCCACATCTTAGAGACACCACACCCACGTCTCACCTCCAGGCACCAGCAGCCACCCTGGGAGCAGACAGGATGATCAGGGGGATCAATACCCTGTGTTTCACCAGAGCAGGGCCTCCGTGGCTGCTCAGAGGTTATCCTGATGGTTTGTGCAAACTGACAGTGCCAGTCTGGAGTGAGAACAGGTTAGGATTATCTGCCTGGATGGTGCTGTGGCCAGGGGTCTGTGGAGATGGGACTCCCCTTTGCTGTGCTCCAGAGAGCTGTCAGTGAGATCCTTCTCAGATGGCTTAGAGGAAGGAAGAAAGCAGGAAGAGAAAGACGGATCTACCTTCTAGGAGCTGAGCCCTACAGAGACCAAGACCAGATCCAAACTCCCATTCCAGCATGACAACTCACCTCCTCCTCCTGCTGGAAAAAAAGAGTTTCCAAGGACCTCACAGCTACAGTCCAGTTTAGTAATCAGATTCTCGATATAATTCAAGCCCAGATAGTTAATATTTTCCCAGGTAATGCCAAATCATACACAATAAGTTAACAAGCACAAAAACTCAGATCTCAATTCTGTCAACTTAATAACAAGTGAAAAATTATTTAAGAGAAGTATAAAGGAACTCTGTACAAGAAGTCTCTGCATAGAACATGTCATGAACCAGGTTTGTTCTAGCTCCACCCTTACATAAAATTTGAATAAGCAGCACCAATGAAAATTGCCAATCTGAAGGCTGCCCAAGCATCTCTTGTCCTCTCCAAATTTTTCTCCTCCCTGCTTTAAGCAGCAGAAATCACTGAAAGTACCTGAAGGCATCATTCAGCTCTTTCCTTTGCTTCCTCAGGGTTTCTTTTGTCAATGCTCTTGCTTTTATTCCATATATGAGAGATCAATAAGAAGGATTTGAGGGGAACTGTAACCTGTCAGTTCCTCTACTCACAGAGACCAAATTTTATTATTTTATTTCCCCCCTCATAGAAGGGGGGAAAACTCCAAGCATTAGTGATGCCAGTGTGGGCCTAAGAGGGCCAGAACACCTCAGAACTTAGCTATGAATATGGAAGCCAGGAACAGTGTCTGAGATTTGGTGGGCTGAATTTCTTTCATAAAGAACAGAAAAAAACCAGAATAAACATCTGAACTGCCACAGAGACTTTTCTTTGTGTAGGATTGGGGTAGAGATGGCATGTTAAACATGCTGTCCATGATGAAAAGTCTCAAAAGCTTGAATCATACATTTTCCACCTTCTGGAACACAGTGGGACACAGACATTTTTCATTAGTCTTTCAAAGAGGTACACTGAAGCTATGCCCACACTTATGAAGGTTTATGCCTTAGACCTAGTACTCAATCACAAATATTTTACTTTCCTAGAACAATGTTTGGCATGTTTTTTTGTCTAGGTCAGCTAGCACTGACCAAAACTATGTCTAGGAACTGTCTGAGGCTTAATGTGATTTGTGACCATCCCAATTTGAATGTAACCAATCTGGTCTGGAGCAAAAGGGATTTTTAATGATTATATAAATGGCCACACTAAGAGTCGGCCATGGGCAGGGATACCTTCCACTAGACCAAGTTGTTCAAAACCCCATCCAGCCTGACCTTGAAGACTTCCAGGGATGAGGATATGTCCAATTTCAATCCACTCAGGAGCATGGGAGACACTGATAGAACTAAAAATGAGGTTGCCACCATCAGATTTTTCTTTACCAGCTCTCCATAGTCAGAGTCAGCAATGACTTTGCTGACTATCTAAATATAGATGAGATACCTTAAAAAGGCAAAAAAGAACAAAAACTGTTCAAAAAACCTAACACATAAACTCCACAAGAGAAAGGATGACTTTTAATTCGCTGTAGTCAGAGTTGCTTAATCACCTCAGAGTTGGAAAATGAAAAAGAAACAGCAGCTCTTGGAACCTGAGCATCTTTGAAGACTGAGTAAACCCACACAGCACGGATTTATGAAGACAGCAGATCACATCCCAGATTAGTTACAGCAGCCAAAAGGTAAAAATAAGATCTTTAAAACCAGAGGCAGTGGGATACAATCAGACTAGTACAAAAAAAAAATCAGCTTCAACACAGATATTTAAGTAATGGACGGTCCTGAAGAGACATTCTGGCTACAACTTCACCAGCAAATTAAATGTGCCCGGGAGTATTCCCAGACACCGAGGCCAGCTGACATGATCTGGTTGCATTCATCTTCTAAACTAGCTCAGCTCCGAAAACAGGATGAATTTATCCACCAGACCAGTTGAGAATGTTCCTTGGCACATGCAAACTCCCAAACTGCACCCAAGAACTGTTTGGGAGAGGATTACTTGGCCAGGACTAAAGCATGCGGGGGGCTGTGGTAAACACTTTTGCAGGGCAGTGGATTGCATCTTTGTGTCATTTTATTTATCTTAACATGGACATCACCCCTGTCCACCTGAACTTCTGCCCCTGGAGAGGGCTCCTGTGCCCACAATTTTACCTACAAAATTAACAGAGAGCAGAGACCACACCAGTCAGAGAGACATTCCAAGTCTAAGGAGACAGACAGAGAGACCTGCAGCCCAGATTATTTCTGCGCCTGTTTGAGGGAAGAATTCACACCCAGAAGAAAAGACCAAGTAGATGTTGTGTGAAATATCTGTCCTTCTTTTGGCATTGTTGAAGGTTGCTGAACATCATCACGCTTTGGAAATTCAGAGTCACACAATGGCTTGCTTTGAAGGGACCTTCAAATATTGTCAGGTTCCAGTCCCCTGCCATGGTCAGAGACAACTTCCATTAGACCATTGACATTTCCTTGTACTAGAAAAATATTTAAAATGAAAAAAATCCAATAAGTATTTATGGTTATTATTAAAATCTCTACTGATGGGGCAGGAAACCAAGCTGTTTGTGTGTGCCTTCTATTTATTGCAAGAGCAGGCTTTGAACTTGAGTGGAAGAGAAGGAAGGGACAACTTAGTCACCTCCTGGCTGTTATTTCCCTGCTGGAAATAGGCAATAGATTGTCAACAGCTGAGGAGAGACCTGCCTACCCACTACAACCTTAATTAATACAAGGAGGATGGGCTTGGGAAGACTGGAGTCACCCAGGAGCAAACCTGGGAATGATTTCCTGTCTCTACTCAGCTTGTGTGTCTAGGTTGATGCAGCTGGACTGAACTCTGGTCTTCAGCAGTCAGTCTTAATCTATGAGTTCAGTGAGGTTCTGGCCAAGTTTAACTCTGTGAAATAATCTGATGTTTGGTGGTGCCACCAGATCAGCTCACCACACATGGGCAACTCTCTGATCCAGATGCTCTGACAAACAGTGGATGAAAAATGTGTCCCTAAAACACGTCACAATCACAAAAATGTTGTGTAAGTCCTCTTACAGACACACTGAGCAAATGCAAGAGAAAGAGTGGGATAGGTGAGGAGTGGCTACACCACCAGGACTCTACCACCACTGGTTTTTGGAGAGAACTCTCTGTTGTGTGCCCTTGCCTTGGATGAGAACTCTGAATCTCAGTAAAGCCTCTTGCTGTTTATTTAACCATATGACACGGTGTGCAGAGAAACCTGTGCTTTGCTCTGAGCACAGGTCCAGAGACACACAGGGCTGACCCACAGGAGACTCCATCCATGCCAGGAGGAGTCAGAAGCACAGGCTGGGGCTGTGTGTAAATGTAACTCACAGAGTAGGGTAACAGGAGCCTGAGCTCAGGCTCCTCAGGAGGACCCCAAGAAGGTCCAGTGTCATGGACACCACCTCAGCCAACAACATCTGTGCACAGCACACAGGGAAAAGGACACAAACACATCATAGACTTGTAGAATCATGGACTCATAGAGTCATAGAACCATAGAACTGTTCACGTTGGAAAAAAATCTCCAGGACCATCAATATAACCTTCAACCCAACACCACCATACCCAGTACACCATATCATGAACCACCTCCCAGCCAAGGTAGAGGCAGAGGTGAGGAAAGAGGCAGACACTGCTGCTCAGTCAGAGACCTGCCCTCAGCAAGGACCAGGGATGTATTTTGCCTGTTTCAATCTCCCTTCCTATTTTGAAGTGATTGTTTTTCTTTTGTGAAGAGGAATCCATTGCTCGTTCACAACAGAGAATGCTGAAATTATTGTGGCTGTTCATTTGAGACTTTCTTTGCATCTCCCATCCGTAGTGCTCATGGCAGTGTTTGGATTTTCAATGGCAAGTCCCCCAGAGCAGGCTCATTATTACTCTTTGTCAGGTGACCTGGGAGCAATACACACACCTGGGGAGTGAGTGGAGTGTTGAGCTGATGCCTCCTGGCCTGAGGACATGGGGACAAAAAGGGGCACAGCCAGCACCAGGCTGGGTGACTCCAGAGCACGGTGCCATTACAAATAGCCCTTTGCCTGGAGGCCCATCCAGTTGAATTAGGAAAAAAACCCCATTAATTAACTTGACTTAAGAGAAGGCTGATGCAGGGCAATGTGACCTTTTCTCTATGTCACATGCCACACGGATTTCAGCTTCCCTCTGATGCATTGTCACTGCCAGTCCTTGTTTCTTAGATCACTGAGTTGCAGGCGGGTGACGGTGACCAAAAGGATTGTGGCAGCAGGAAGAAAAAAGGGACAGCTCCACTATTCCATGATCTGTGCACCAAAGGCAGCAGAATCCTGTTAGTATCTACTATCTATTATTATCTTGTTATCTAAATATATATATATGCACATTTTATTTCTGGTATTACAAACACATAACATTCCACATGTAAATTCAGGGAAAATACATATTTAAGGTGTGTATCTAAGGTTAAGGTTAAAACACTATTTTTTACAGAAAAACTTAGAGTGGTATTGGTTTTACAAAAATGCAGAATATAATTGCTTAGTATTATTCAATTTTTGCATAAATGTGTTGGCAACAGAAGGAGCTTTATGTAGTTTTCACCAATCAGCTCAATGCATTGCTAAAATAGCCCAATGTAGCAAAAACTTAATACTGAATTAGCCCAGAGATTGGAGGGAAAGTGATAACAATAAAATCATGGAGTCACAGACTGGTTTGGGTGGGGAGGAACCTTAAAGATGATTTTGTTTCAATCCCCTGTCATGTGGAAGGGACACCTTCCACTATCCCAGGTTGCTCCAAGCCCTGTCCAACATGGTATGGAACACTTCCAGGGATGGGGCAGGCACAGCTTCCCTGGGCAGCCTGTGCCAGGACCTCACCTCCCTCTCAGAGCAGAATTTTGTCCTACAACTAATTTAAACCTCCCCCCTTTCAGTCAGAAAGGAGTGAGTCTCTCTTCCAGATCTCACCAGAAAATCCAACCCTGATGCCTTGTGCCATCCTCAGAAGTCCATGGTTTTGCAGTACTACATTTTCATCAGCAAAATTATGATGGAGTCTTACAAAACCAATTCAGAGAACATCTCCATCCTCATGTGAAATAGTCTCCATGCAATGCTTTCTTCTAGGTCTGGCTTTTTATCTAGTTTATACATTTGTGTGTTTTGACATGAGTGTCTGAGCCTGAGCTTGACTCCTTCAGCTGAGAGAAATTAACAGCTTACACAGGAAATTTATGCATCTTAGACACCAGTTTTAGGGAGAGAGGGATTATTTCAGGTAGGCAAGATGAATCTTTTGTGTTCACCATGAATATCTCTTTGGAAAAACACGGTAGTGTAACCCTAATTATCATATTCAGAACACATCTACAGCTTCTCCTTCGCACAGTGCAAGACCTGACCCACAGCAGCAATAAACCAGGAATTACAGGTCCTAGAAATAAGGCAAAACCAGTTTTCAGAGCTCACGTGATTCTCTGAGCCTCAGGTTGCTTGAAATCTTTGCAGACCATGAAGGACCCATGGACCCATCGTCAGTGTGTGACCTCAGGTATTTCTGCTCTGCCATCATCTACCTGTGTGGTCTCTGAGGGTGAAAGATGGATGGATTTGGGAGATCACCGAGTCCTGAGTTTCTCCACAAACCCTTCTTTGAGAATTGTGTCAACACAGACACTGAGATCAGAGGTGCAGGGTTTCGTCCTCTGACTTAGAGAATTTTTTTGGCAACGCTGCTGAAAAAGAAAATACAAGGGAAAAACTCTCCTCAAATTCCATTGGATAACATTGGCAAGGAAAGGCATGTCAATGTTATACCCACATACAGATCAAGTAGAGCAAAAAAAACCTCAGAATGGCTTAAAAAACACTTTTACTTGTCCCATTAAATCATTGTGGCTTAAAGTATTGGAGGTTGGTTTGGAAACTTCTCTTGACGAAATCTAAGCTTTTATCTCAGTGAAAACACTCCCATCTTACTGAACAAACACGATGTAATCAGCAGTGGACCTCAGAAAATCCTCTCACATCTCATTATCCCACAGTTTAGATTAGGGCTTTTATAGCTTGACCTCCTAATTCAACCACAGGATCAGCTCTGCTCCCCTCTGCCTCAGTGCTGATGTATTATTTCTGTAACACGAAGAGCAGAGCAAAGGAGTAGAACATGCTTTCATAGCAAGAAGTTAATTTTGGTTTAGGCTCCAGTGCTTGTCATTGCAGCCATTAATACTCTGGTTGGTTGAATAGCAACACCAAGTAAACAAGAAAAAACCTTTTACTTAAACAAAAAGCCTCCTGAAGGTACTGGCTGCATCATTTCCTGCAACACAAAAGGGTTTCCTTGTCATTCCTGCTGGCAAGATGCCCTTTCCATGTACAGATGGACTCTGTTGGACCTATTTACCAAGAGACACCTGTGAAAAGTCATCTAAATCTGAATTATGAGGACTTTCACCCCGAGAGCACAGGAGGATGGAGAGGAAAGCCTTGTGCTGCTTTGGAATTTTTCTCTTTTTAATTCCCTTCCTCTCCAAACTCGAGCCTCAGCCTCTCAAAGGAAGACACCAGAAAGAAGACACCTTGCTTTTCAAAAAACCTTCAGCACATCCGAATCCCACTGCAGCAATATTATTTCCCTAAGCAGCTCCCAAACTGTGAACATAAAAGGATACAAATTCAACACCCTCAAAATAAGAAGAATAAGATAATAACCCGGCACAATGAGAAAATTGCCCAAGTTCACTTTCCATGTCAGTATGCATTTCCCTTTAAGAATTTCCATTTCCCTTTAAGCAATTCTATTATTCACACATAGCATTTCTAATCATTCTTTCAAGTGTTTCTATGTAACTTATCAGGGTTTAATGAATGCCAGAATAAGCACTAGAGGGAAAATCCACATAACTGGACAGTAACCCAGAGGTTTTAACAAGACCTCTACATTTTTCTCTTTTTAATATAATCTTTATTCAAGCACTTGCTGCTTTGATCAGAAATATGGGGTTTTTATTGGTATTATTATTGACTTTTTCCCACCCACCCTCTTGCCTAAACAACCATCCCATAACTTGTGAGCCTTCCAGGGTTGCAGTGAAGAGTTATTAGTTAAAAAGGGCTTCTTTGAAAACAACATCTACACAAAATCAGTAAAAGTTAACTAACAAACTTCTATACCACTTTCTACTGAATGGGGACCCACACACACTTTGCAGAGAGCAGTAAAACAAAACCCAGAAAACATCCAAAACCTGAATATGTTAAAGAACACAAGTGACTTGTTCAGTCTTCAATATTACATGGAGGTACTTGCTATCAATCAATTCAATTAGAATTCCTAAGGATCACCTCATGCCCAGAAGTTGTCAGTCACACAAATTCTGGGACACTTTGCCACTGGAGGTTTGAATGGCTAAAAGATTGGGTGAGACAGGATACATAAACAAATAGTAAAGGCATTTGCTCTAGCTTCAGGTCAAACCATCCTGAATTAATGGCTGCTTTGGAAAACAGGGGGTATGAGAAAATAAATCAGTCTATAAATGCTGATTATTCTTCCCAAAGCAACCACTGCCTCCAACATTACACTAAAAACATGCTAAAATTTGAATCTGGTATTTTAAACCATTCTGGAGCTCTGTAGGATTTCTGTCTTCAAGACACTGTAGACAGCCCTGGACTTGTATTTCATCTCTGACTTGTTTGGGGTTCTTTTTTCTTGGAGTGCTCTTCAGGCATACATGGAGTCAGAGGATTTTCCAGAGAGACTCAGCCTTTCCAAGAGCAAGGGAAGGTTTTTGTTATGTGTGGCCACTGACATCCACTGGGCTTCCTTCTTCCTTCAGACACAGTTTTGAGTGGCTGAGGAAGTTTTACCCTTGGGGTCTGGAGAGGGAAAGGAGAAAGCAAATTTCCCTCCATGCACAAGGATCCAAACCAGCCACTTGAAGCTGGTTGCGCAGGCAGCTGGGCAGAATAGTTTCTGTAAAGCTGATTTTGGTGTCTTACTCTGTGGTTTCCAGGAGTAAGGGGGACATCATACCGTTTCCTTGCAATGAAAAAATTATTTCAACTCATTCTACTTACAGCTCTAAAAATTTATAATAACTTTTAGGGAAACCTTAATAGCAGCCTTCCAGTATCAAAAGGGATTAGGAGAAGTACTTTTTGCAAGGACATATAGAGATAGGACCAGGGGAAATGGCTCTAAGATGAACAAGAGTAGGTTTAGAATAAATATTAGGAAGAAATTGTTTATTTAGAGGCTGTTGAGGCCCTGGCACAGGGTGCCCAGAGAAGCTGTGGCTGCCCCTGGATCCCTGGAAGTGTCCAAGGCCAGGTTGGACAGGGCTTGGAGCAACCTGGGCTAGTGGAAGGTGTCCCTGGCCATGGCAGGGGGTGGGACTGGGTGACCTTTAAGGTTCCTTCTAACCCAGATCATTATTCAAAGAACTGGAAAAGTTCTCAACAAGTGGCACAGCCTATTCCTCCACCCCACAGCAAGGGCAGGTTAACCCAGCTTCTTTCCTGACACATCCTGCTGTTGCTTTATCTCTTAGCTCCCTCTCCAGAGATGAAAAGAAAGCAGTCATGTCCATCTCCTAAGGCACAGAGACCAGGGACAGCCCAGCCTTGCTCCAACGTGAGAGCTGCTTTTAATTGTGGCCAATCCTCAGAGCAAGACATGGACAGAAAATTTAATTAATTTATCATGGGTTGCATCAAGAGGTCCAAGAAGATCCAAGGACTCTCCAGCTATTAGAGAAATCTTTTGCCAAGTATTTCCTTCAACTATTTATCCAATAGAGCTGTATCTTCTATTTCTTTCATAATTATTTTTTGGTGCAACCTCGAAACTACTTGGTGCTTTTGATCAGCTAATTCTATAATCTGTCTGAGGAATAATTTCTTCACCAAAAAGGTGGTCAGCCATGGGAACAGGCTGGCCAGGGAGTGGTGGAATCACCATCCTTGAAAGTGTTCAGTGTTTGGGGCATGGTTTAGTGGTGGCCTTGACAGTGCTGGCTGAACTCTATGACCTTAGAGGACTTTTCCAACCTAAAGGATTCTGTGATTCTGTCAGTCCCATGGAGGACAATAAAATAACTGCTTTTTCAATATGGAGCTTATAGGGATGTAACTTCATTTTCAGTCCACCAACTGTTGCATCCTGGTGAGCATGGGAAGCAAACAATGAGACTGGCTTACCCTGGTTTTGCAATGTGCTTATTAATTTCACAAAAACCACCGCAGGAACAAAGTTTATTAGTGAGTAGGAGGATGTTTCAAAAACAGAGCCTGACTGAAAATAATCTGCTCCCTTTAATTAATTACATACAGTTTTATTGCATAACTGATGGTTTTAAACCTTGGCCAATCAGCTTGTCAAACACAGAAGTTCAAATCTATATTGGTCTCTTAAGAAAGACCTATGCCAAAGTTTTAATTCAAGTTGCCTTATCCAAGCAACCAGAAAAATAGGGACTTTTGAAACTGGAATTATTGGGCTGTTACTCAGATGCGAAAAAACAGAATAGCAAAGATAAATGCAAAAAAAAAAAAAAAAACCAAAAAAAAAAAACAAGGACACAGAAGTCCAATATATTGCACAGGTCCATGACTTCCATTGTGGGGCAAATGGAAGTTGCAAGGTTCACCTCTCTTAACAACTTATTTTCTAAGACAAGGTGTGCTGTTGTCAATTTAGCATCTCTACAACAGAAGGGAAAAAAAAAAAAAAGAAAAAACCTACACCTTTTCATTAAAAAATTCTTCAAAAGCATCTTTTGGTGCTGTGGTAGCTGCCTCAGTGGCTGTGTATCTCTTTTCCCAGTGACTGGAGAATGTAGAATAATTTTGTAATCACATATATTCATAAATAAATTTATATTTATCATAATATATATATGTGTTTGTATATTGAAATGAATATAAATTTTTACATGTTAAGTTAACAAACATGTTCTTGGCATGATCAAAACTGAGTATTCAACATAACTACCCCAGACGAAAATATTTATTTTCCAGTTTCTTACACACAATGTCAGTTAATAACTTTTCTTTTTTCCAAAGCTCTGAGCTGTTTTTCCAAAAATTCACTAGGAAATGAATATGTTCTTTTCAACTAATTATTTTAACTAAGCATTACATTATGCTCATGCTACATATTCAGAGAGCCCCATGGTGCACATAGTGTCAACCACATGTGCTTTGAACTTTGGTAGAGTGATGACATCTATATCAAAGCTATGCTTTATAAGGGAAGATTTTGCATGTTTTGTCTCAGTAATTATTTTGTGAAATGCAGCCTTTGCGTGTAGCAACCCCTTGGCCTGAGCTTTCAATACTTTGAGCTTCATTAAGCTAAAATGCTCTATTAAGTCATTGTCCTGAGCACACTGTGGTTGAAACTGGGATGGATGGTTGTGCCCTGCCTGCTGATTTTTGGTGTGCATGTCACACAATTCTAGAATCCTGGAATGCTTTGCATTAGAAGGGACATTAAAAATCATCCCATTCAACCCCCTGCCATGGGCAGGGACACCTTCCACTATCCCAGGTTGTTCCAAGCCCCATCCAACCTAGCCTTGGACCCTTCCAGGGATGGAGCAGCCACAGCTTCTCTGGGAAACCTAGTCCAGGGCCTTACCACTCCCATGGTTAAAGAAGATCACCCAGAGACCACCTACACCAGAGCCCTGTCCAACCTTACTTTGAATATATCTGGGGATGAAGCAGACACCACCTCTCTGGAAAATCTGTTGCCAGAGTTTCACCACCCTCATTGTAAAAACTTCTCCCTTATAGCTAATTTAAGTTGACCACCTTCTTATTTAAAACCATCAATCCTTGTCCTATTGCAGCAGGACCTGCTAAAATTATCTGCCCCTATCTTTCTTAAAAGCTCCGTTTTGGTACCGAAAGGCCAAAATAAAGTCTCTCCATAGCTGCTCTATTATACAAAAATGTGGTAGCACACAGCCTTGAGCCACCTCCAGAGCAATTACTTTTTGGGCCAAAAGAGTCAAAACTGCTTGTTTCTTGGTGTGACCATGAAAGCTGTCAAAGCAGACAAAGACTGTCAAAATTTAAGAGCACGAAGAGGAGAGCAAGCCAAGCTAAGGTCGCACAGGCAACATCTAAGTGCTTGCCTGATTTAGTAATGCCACTGGAACACTGGTTTGGAACCAGTTTGTAATTTTTCCCAGTGTTTCACAGAGGACTCGGACTAGTTTGGAATCACACCATACCAGATGCCACGTAGACACTTCTGTAGTTCCTGACACTGAAATGTCAAGAGCCACTACAAACTAATGAGTGGAGAGAAAAAGAAGAGTTATCCTCATTTCACAGGGTAATCAAGTGACTTCATTACTGTGAGGGTGGCGAGGCCCTGGCACAGGTTGCCCAGAGAAGCTGTGGCTGCCCCTGGATCCCTGGAAATGTCCAAGGCCAGGTTGGATGGGGCTTGAAACAACCTGGGATGGTGGGAGGTGTTTCTGCCCATGGCAGAGGGTGGAAAGAGCTGGTCTTAAAAATCCCTTCCAGCACAAACCATTCTGTGATTCCATTCATTATCTGGGACCCCTCCTCAAAACTCAGTTTCTCAGACATCTTTAGCAGTCCTGCTCTTGTGTGTGACACCACTGCTGGTTCAGAGCTGGCTCCTGTCCTGCCAGCCCAGAGCACAGACAGACAAGTGAGAGTTTGCTTGGAAGAGGCCATGTCAGCACGGCCAAGGTGTGATGGTCCCCACAAGAACCTCTCTTTCAGTTATACTTTTACATCCCTGACATCAAAGCACAGGGCAATAATTCCCCTGCTTTTCTCATGGCCCTTTTACAGCATTGGTCCAGCATGGAAAAATTAAAGATGCTTTATCTGAAACATCCACGAAGGAAATCCTGTGTTTCTGATGAACCTGACTTCCTCAATTTCCTGTTTGCTGCACAGCTGTCTGCATTGGATGGGTCTCAGGGACATTTTTTTGGACATATTTGTGTACCTCAGTTGGAATCCAGGTTCCTTGAGCTGGAACATAAGGGTCTATAATCTTTAAAAAAAAATTAAAAATCACAGTGAAAACAGAAAGAATGAAAAGAAAACAAACCAATAAAGAATCTATCCTGTCATAACATTTGAGGTTCTGGTATTTGCTGGCCTTGGAGTAGGTTCAAAATAAATGAAGGAAATGTGTATTTCATTAAATGCTAATATTTGGAAGATAAGAGGAAAAAATGATGAAATGCTCCCAAGAACAGTTGCGAGGACAGTGCCTGTGTGTGTATAAACACAAATGTTTGCATACACACAAACAGACCATCATGATTTGCTCTGAATCAGAGCAGGGCTGCATAGGAAGAATTACAGGGAAAGGAAAAAAGATCCCTAATTTCCCAGATCATTGCTCTTCATATTCGTGACAAGGGATTTTGCACTTCTCATTCTTCATCTCTTTTCAGAACTGCAATTAAAACCTTCCACAAAGTGGGTTTTTTGGGGTGGTTTTTTTGGTCTTTTTGTTTGTTTGTGGTTTGTTGGCTTGTTCTTTCGCAAGTGAAACTTGATCTTGTATATAATCGAGTCACACACAACCACACACAAAAATCTCAATCCTACACAAGATAAACTGTGCTAGGTGCTTTAATAACAAGGCTGGTGAATCAACACCCAGCCAGCTTTTTCCCAGTGGATGCCATAGTTGTTGCTGGTTAAACTCTGAGGTCTCTTCTCCATTCCACCCCAGAGAACTGTGTGTAATCCCTTGGCTCCTGCCCAGCCCAGTCTAAAGTCAGGACACAGCACATGTTTGCCTCCTGGGGACACAGCCCCTGGGCAGCAACAAGGGTCACCAAGTGCCCAGAATTCTTCTGTTAATTAGCAGATGCAATGCAAGGGGACTAGAATGTGGGATTTGAGGCTCCAAATACTCAGGAAAAGCATTTGATGTCTGTGCTTCAAACAACGCAGCAGAGCAGGAACTGAAATTTTCACAGATGATAGACAAGGCTTAGATCTTTTAGAGAACATGAAAAGATAATGAATTTAAGCAGTTTATTTTCACAAAAAAAAAAAAATCTGGACACAATTTTTCACAAGGACTGTGGATAGAAAATAATTCAATGACCACAGAGTTGTTTTCCTGATAACCCTCAACCTCTACTGCAAGGCCATAGATTCTAGAGTTTAGAGATTTGTTTTTAACACACACCAAAAGAAAGCTTCATTTTGTTCATTGCAGCTGAAGCACTTCTGAGCAAAATTTCAGACAAAATCTTTCCCCAGGCTTAAATCTATTAGGGAAAAAGAAAGGCATCTAGTGTAGAAAATAACATAAAAGTATAGGGTATGAAATAAAATAAAATATAAAAGTAGAAGCAACTGAAAAGAAGGTAAGATGATGAAATGTTTTATTGTGAGCTGTCAAACTGTGATTGCATGAAATCAGTGGTACTCTCGAATCAAGGCCATTGATCCATGGCAACCTGCTTGCAGCTGGGCAACACCTGCCAGAGAACTGATTAAATGCCCTGGCCTAGGTTTCAGGTAAGGCCAAAAGGCAGCAAGGAGACAATTTGGAAAGGCTGTGGAGTTCTGGCTTTGGAAAAGGCCTCTGAGATCGAGTGCAACTGTAAATGTAAGGCACAAAGTCCCTCTAAACCATGTCCCTCAGTGCCCCATCCACACGTCTTTCAGTGCCTCAGCAGAGTAGGATCAGGAGGTAAAGAAACCAGCTCCACACCAAGTGGAGCCAGTGCTGTGCTACACAGCTGTGGCTGGACTCACAGCCCCACACCAGTGTGCAAAAGTTTTTTCCTTTAGTTGAGGTACAGAACTGGAATTTCTCTCCAGAGAACATTTCTTGCTAGCCAAAGAACTCCAACTAGATAAGCCACTTTTGGGGACAGAGAGGTTCACTCATAAAGTTTTTCTTCACAGACCCAAACATTTTTAAACCAGTAGGAATCTATTACCTTAAGGACTTATCACTCTACTACTTTTGTTTAAAATTGAAAATGTGTTTAAAAGGACTGAGAGGGAAATAACGCACAGATATATCTGCACGTACACTGCATAATTACACAAATCTCATGCTTGAAGAAAGCCAGCTAAAAGAGACAGAAACCTGATGTATAAACACCAATAAATTGACTGTTTGCCATATTTCCTGTTCTGCAAAACTCAGGAATGTGATCCACTGTGTGCCAATCCAGTGGATCTCTGCAGTGTTCATTCAAAAATGTGTCCCCCACAGGCTGCCCAACAGCCTCTAAAATGGGTGAGAAAGCTTCTTTTCCATCCACCGGCCTTGATCAGTCCCACAATGAGAGGAAAAGAGGAAAAGAGAGAGCTATCCCTTGGTGTTTGTGCCTGCTTCTCTTTCAAATGGAATTAATGGTGGTTTAATGGGGTATGAAAGGATGTTTTACTGGAAAGAATGAGGAACAATTGTCTAGCTCACGTTTCATTTCACAGGTCATTATTGCATTAAGAAGTAAATCGACCAAGTCCGGTAAATAACAGTCTGTGTTTTGCCCAAAGCTTCAAACCAACAATCTTAGCAGTCACCAACTAATATCTTTGTCATTTTTAACCCTTGCAGGGATCTGCTGGGGGCTAAACAATTATAGTCTTCACCCACCCCTAGCAGGTAAGCATTATTCATTTTATTTCTCATCCCTTCTTCCTGCAAACCCCACGAGACCGGGTGGGTTTTTTTGTATTGTTGGGTTGTTTATTAGCCAACCTAGCCCACTGTGTGTCTGGTGGCCTTGAAAAACAACACATATTTTAGTGACTGCTGCAGGCGTCTTTAAACAGGCTGCTTCCTCTGCAAAATTAATTGTTGCAAAATGCGGTGCTTCCCCTGTAAACCTCTGCAAACTCCCACTCAGCAGTTTAGTTGGATTATAGATATGTCTCTAAGATCTAAAGGAAATAATATAGTTATGCTTGCAGGATGAAATTCATTTTTTTTAATTGCATAAACACAACCATCTTGCCTCCTTAAAGGTAGCAGGCAGCAAGCCCGGAGAGGGTGTTCCATGTAGATGCAGTTTTCTGGTTCCATCACTGCTTCCCTTCCCCACTTCCCTCTGTTTCTCCTGACACATTCGGGCTTGACTTTTAATATCAGCATTTTCTGCAGCAGCTGCACCAAAGGCAGCGTGGACAGCAGGTCCAGGGAAGTGACTCTGCCCCTCTGCCCTGCTCAGGCCCCACCTGCAGAGTTGCTCCCATCCCTGGATTTCCAGCACAGGAAGGACATGGAGCTGCTAAAGCAAGTCCAGAGGAGACACCAGGATGATCAGAGGAATGGAGCACCTCTGCTATGAGGAAACGCTGAGAGAATGGGGATTGTTCAGCCTGGAGAACAGAAGGCTTTGGGATTATCTAATTGTGGCCTTCCAGTACTTGCAGTGAGTCAAAAAGAAAGAGGGAGAGAAAATATTTACAAGAGCATGGATTGACAAGACAAGGGGGAATAGATTCAAATTGAAAGAGAGTAGTTTTAGATTGGATTTTAGGAAGAAATTCTTCCTTGTGAGGGTAGGGAGACCCTGGCACAGGGTGCCCAGAGAAGCTGTGGCTGCCCCATCCTTGGAAGGATTCAAGGCCAGGCTGAATGGGGCTTGGAGCAACCTGGGATAATGGAATGTGTCTGTGACCATGGCAGGCAATGGAATGAGAAGATTTTTAAGGTCCCTTCCAACCCAAATTGTTCTGTGATTCTGTGATTCTTCCAGAAGATGCTGGAAAATTTCTGGGTGGTATATTGTAGGAATAAACCCCAACAATGGACTCGGTTTTGTGGGCATCACCAAAGCAGGAATGATAAATAAGAATGAAACAGATCCTTGGGAGAGTATGAAGGACGTCTGAGCTTTGAGGAGAGGTCTCAGATAAGGAATGGATTCATAGAATGGGTTGGGTTTGGTTGGGTTGGGTTGGGTTGGGTCGGAAGGGACTTTAAAGATCAGCTCATTTCAACTATCTGCCATGGGCAGGGACACCTTCCACCATCCCAAGTTGCTCCCAGCCTTATCCAGCCTGGCCTTGAACATTTCCAGGGATAGGGCAGCCACAGTTTCTCTGGGCAGCCTGTGCCAGTTTTGGTTCCTGGTGCTGTAACCTCCACTCAGACCCTGGACACCGTTTTCTATGGGAGTCATCTCTACACTTCGATATTGCACATCATTTCAAGCTCATTAGCTTTCCTCAAGGATAGGCAGACTGGATGACCAGGACCAAGCTCATGGGTTGAGAATCAATCTGTCTGTCCTCCCCAGTGGCCACTCTGTGTCTTCACCAGGAACATTTAGAAAGTCCTAATTACCAAACCTCCCTCCTACAACACCCTGGCCTTTGGACTCACATATCACTGTCAGGCCTCAAAGATTCTTGCAGGCCAGGAACAGCCTTTCAGAATTTTTAAAATAGGTGCCAAAAGGGCCATTTGAAATTATTTGACCCATCCTCCACCTGCTCAGGAAAAGATCAGCTCTATCTGATTATCTAAGGATGTTACCAGTGATAAGGACTCTGCAACTCACTCAGGCAAGCTACGCCCATGTTTCTCTGTCTTTATTCCAATATTTCCTTCCGACACATAAAATTATCCTGATGATACTTCAGACCATTATTTCCAATTCCACAGACTCTCAGAACAATTTCTTTCTCTCCAATCCCCAGCAGTCTCATATTTTTGAAGGCTGTTCCTTTACCCCTCTTCCATCTTTTCTCAAGACCAAGCCACCCAGCTTTTCCAGACATTCCTCATGTCTCCTGTTTTCCACATGCCTAATAATTCTCTTCACCTTTAACTTTCAGTCTCCTAAATAAATTCATAAGTGGTGCATCCATCAGTTATTCAGGCTTCATGGACCACCCATGCTTTAAGAATCACAGTTTAAGAAACACTACACTGAAACAGAAGACTCATCATGTCAATGATAAAAAAACAACTTGTGTTGCAGACAACATTTATATACAGAAAGGGAGAGAGGTGGGTTTCAAATCCATAACTAGAATCCTAAGTGAAGGTGACATAGTGTTTTGGGGGTACTGAGCCCTTGGGGAAGCAAACAGGCTCCCCCAGATTTCACAAACTCTAAAAATTGTGACATTTTTCTAAATAGCTCCTTAAACACAGAAGTTGAGTTTTGAAAATTAAAAACCTGTTCTTTTATCCTCAGGGTTTAAGGCTAAAAGGAGAAGCCAAGAATTTCTGATAGCAAGAGTAGGCACAAATTATTTGTTGGCACATCTTCAAAAAGGTTTGTTATCCTAAGGGCAAGGTTATCTCCCATTGTCAGGGACCTGACTTCATAATCAGTTTTTCCAAAATTCATTTGGATAATCATTCCTAATAGATATGTACACATATTTTACATTTTATGCAGCTGAACATCAGTGCATGACTATTTGAAAGAACCTAAGGAATTTAGAAAAGAAGAAGAAAGGGTGGCAAAAAAAGCAAAACTCCATTTACAGCAATAAATGTACAAAATGGTTGGGTTTGCCAAGGTTTTTTTTTGCTTCATCAGGAGAAAAGAATTTGATATCCTTGTCTGATGGGAACAAGGAAATAGGTTTGATAGGCTGATACAATTGTACATATACAGATATATAATCTGTGTGTGTATATACATTGCTCTATGTTGATCACATGGAAAATGAACAATGCCATTCATCTTGCACATCCTATCTTCAGAATTAAGGAAAAGTAAACCTGAAAAAGGAGAATATCTGTTTATTAGTGTCTGAAATGCAGGTGACTATGAGGGGAAAGCAATTTATATTATTTCAGAATGGACACCTCAATGCCGACCTTGCTGCTACATCCCCAGCTGTGCCTGGTTCTCCCATGATTTACCAAAATAAATTATGTAGAGGAGTGGTGTTCCTTGACAGAGCTATCCCCTAAGGACATGTATCACGGTGTCATCCAGATCATGGAATCACAGAGTGGCTTGTGCTGGAAGAATCCAAGAAGTTCATCTTGTTCCACCCTCTGCCATGGGCAGGGACACATTTCACTACCCCAGGTTGCTCCAAGCCCTGTCCAGCCTGGCCTTGGACACTTCCAGGGATCCAGGGGCAGCCACAGCTTCTCTGGGCACCCTGTGCCAGGGCCTCCCCACCCTCACAGGGAAGAATTTTTCTCCACACCTCTAATCTAAACCTGCCCTCTGTCAGTTTTAAGCCTTTCCTTGTTCTGTCTTCTTTCCAATTGGTGGATCCTCCACCCACGGAATTGTCCCTCACTCTGCTGTACTGCAGTTGACAGAGCTGATTGTTTAATTCACTGTGTCCAACCATCTCACCCCTGATGAGCCACCACATAGACATCAAAGATATAAAAATAACCTTTGGATTTCCCTTTGGATTACTTTAAAGTTTGTTCTCCCATGAGCATTACAAAAATCCTCCTGACTATTCTCTGCTTTGCTCTCAACTTAATTAAGGTCTGCTGAAATCTTTACCAGAAAAGTGTTTTCAGGAAAATTAAGAATTACAAGCATTTTCTGATCATATTAGTTTTGGTTTTTATGAAAGAATAGTTTGGTAAGAGCTCTTTTAATGTCCTCCATTGCTACTTCCAACCCATTTTGCATGGGCCATTTATTACAGAAAGAGCAAATTTCTATTTGTGAACAGCAACAACAAAAAAGCTCCAGAGGAAAACAATCCTGATATTGCATTGTTTCATTCCTCACACATCTACCAAACCTGCATTTTCTTCTCAGACATCTTTAATTACTGAATATGATTATGCATAGCTGGTGTGGCTAATCATATTCCTTGGAATATTAAGTATTATGGTGCAACATTTTCACCCAGCTTTAGCCCTAATTTATACTGCCAGCCTGTGTCTCATAATTCTATGCATCCCCAACTATTATTTGAGATTTTTATTCAATAATTAAAATTACCAGAAAAAATAAAATTGTACAAAATTCTTTGACCCATAACCCCAGTTATTTTGGACTGTTTTTACCTACATCTAACATTTTGTCATATTTCTGATTAAATTAGCGAAGTTCTGCATATTCATTTTTTAACTTCAATGTTACAATTCAAAGGGGTTTTGACAATAGTTTTTGATAAATTTAAGTGTTAAATGTCTGCATAACTTGCTTCAGATGAGCACTTACATATTAAACACTTTCCTCTTTATGATTTAGAAAATGTACTGATTACCTCTAGAGAGTAAGCAAGACTACTGAGCAATTTCACAGCTTTAGATTTGTCTAGATGGAAAATGAAACACGAAAATAAAATCTCAATGATTTGCTGGTCAGATAAAAAGTTTGGTTGTCTACAACACACTGATCCTCTCACCAACAGATTAACAGTAAAGCTGAGTCAATAAAAAATTATCTGAGTTTTTTTGAAGGGTAATTGAAAAAAACTGAACAAAACAAATAGATTTTGTTTGTTTGTTTATAATTTCAGTCAGAATTTAAATGTTCGTTAATGTCCCAAAATATAGTCCAGGAATATTATTTTAGTAAAAAGTGCTATGTAAAATACACTTTGAGCTGATTCTAGTGAATGCAACCATAAAGTTCCACCTGCCTTAACAGGGTGGGGTGTTTTTAGATTCAGGGTTCTGGAAGGATAATTTTCTATTCAATGACTGACCTTGGGCAAGTCACTAAGTCTCTTCTCTTCCTGGAAAACTAGTGCCAAAATAAATGTCCATTCCACAGGGGTCTTACAGACCTAAATTTCACTGATTGTTCTATGGTATCCAAAGAACTTACAAGGAGTTGTCAGGTTTGACTGGTGAAAAGTAGGAAATAAATTCAATTATTCACATAAAATGGACGGAGCACAGGTTTACAAGAGAAAGAAAAAGTTGCATGAATATACATCAGATAGCCCAGAGCCTCATCATGATCAGAGTCAGAGAAGACTGAAGGAAGGACAAAGAGTTGGTGAAAGGGTTGGGGAACCTCTCCCATGGGGAAAGGCTGCAGGATTAGGTGTGCTCTCCCTGGAGGAGACAAGGCTCAGGAGAGAATCCTGTCACAATATTCCAGTATTTACACAGAAGCTACAAGGAGGATGGGGCTTTCTCCTCACAAGGAGACACATGGGGAAGACAATGGGCTACAGGTACTGCTTGCACCAGGAAAGGCCTCATCTCAATATAAGAAATAAGGGTTTTTTCACAGTGATAGCAACCACTGGGTGTTGTACTTGTCCCACCCCTGGCAGTGTCCAAGGCCAGGTTGGACAGGGCTTGGAGCAACCTGGAATGGTGGAAGGTGTCCATGCCCATGGCAGGGGGGTGGAACAAGGTGATCTTTAAGGTCCCCCCAAAGCCAAAACCTTCTGGAATTCTATGGTTTATTGGAAAAACCTCCCCAGGGACATGGTGGAATCTCCATCACATCATCATTTTGAGGTTTTCAAAATGCAGTTGTACAGGGCAACAGACAATGTTCCTTTCCCACAAAAGAGTGGACCAGATGAGCTCTTGAGTCCATTTTCAACCTGATCTGCTTTATGATTCTATGATTATTCAGTCCAAAATGCCTTAAATTATACATAGAATGTATCAGTCAGTGGGAAGAAAACATATGTCTGCAGGCTCAAGACTAAAACTTGAAAGACTTGGTTTCATCTTCCCAGTTCTGTGTCTGGGAACATCATTGACATCATGAGTCAATCTCTCTTTGCTCACTGGAGGGGACATCAGTAAACTCTAGTGGGAGATGTCCTTGCCCATGACAAGAGATGGAATGAGATGACCTCTGAGGTCTTTCCAACCCAAACCATTCCAAAATTCGATGGTTCTATGACGATGCTGGAGACAACAGAAGTGGGGAGAGCTGGATCTTCTGCTAGTTTCTGTTCCTCAGCCACACTTCCACCAAGGGAAGACAATGAACTTTGATGTCTCTGGAAGTCACCCCAGATTACAGGTGTGAGGAACTGTGATAACAGAGTCCTTGAACACTGCAGAAAGCCAGCAAGTGGCTGATCCTTTAACTACACAAGGACGGTTGTATCAGCTGTCCTTCGTGGGGTTTTAACCTGGACATAGGAATCAGTTGAATACACAAACTGTTCACTTATCCTTAATTCCCCAACAAGACACTCCTGTCTGTAGCTAATTCTGCTGTACAGCTTATGATTCTGGTATTTCCTGTATCATGGAACCATTTAGTGCTCCAGGCCTGGCCCCAAGCTCTTTTGCAAGAGGCTTGCTCTAGACATGAGTTTTAGGAGAAAAACATTTTGTCATCCAAAAATGGCAGCTCAAAGAGATTTAAATAATTACAAATTCATGTTAAACTCATTAAATTGTTTTGGATAATTCAAAAAATGGTGCTTTGAAAGTTCCTCATAAATTATTTAGGGCGGAGGGTGTTGGAAAACATTTAATTTTAAACTTTTGCGGCATTATGTTTAAAAGACAAAAAAGAAAGACTAAAAAGGACTCTCGTATTAAAAAGTAATTATGCTTTTTTGGACTCAAACCCACTTTTGTTGTTACTCCTTTTTTTCTTGCAGAATAATAATAGCAACAAAAATATTGGATCTGTTCCCTCCTGTTTTGTTCTTTTTTTTTCTGAATTCTGTGGTTTATCCAGAAAACTAAAACTTCATTTTGAAGTGAGCAATTCTGCTTCTTCAGAGAGTCACAATAAAAAGCTTGGTCTATGAGCAAAGAGCAAACTCAGTGGGTAAAAGTTTGGGAAAACAAAGGGGGGGGAAAGTGGGTATAGAAATAAGAAATTTCATAATTTCTGTACCAATTACATCTTCAATAAAAGATATAATGTGAATTCAGGAGCATTAATATCATTCTGAATGATCCCTTGTGCCCCAGTTATGACTCCCACAGCCTCTTCCCTGTGATATTCCTTATTCTGATAAAACATCTCCATGGCTTTTTTGTCCCTGAAGTCCACTGAGTGTTTTGATTTGCTCCCCACAGAGTAATCAGAGTATCTAAAAATGGCTGAGGGACAATAATTTCAATCTGATTGACCAAACTGGAAGCTTGAAGTGAACATAAATATTGATGAGTATCATAGAATCATATAATCATAGACTGGTTTGGGTGGAAGGGATCTTAAAAATCATCCCGTTCCAATGCCCCTTCCACGCCATTCTATGATTTTATAATTCAGTGACAAAACCATCATTTTCACAGGCCTTGAAGCGTTGTCACACCAAAGGGGAATCTGGCCCTACAGAATCATTAGGGCTGGAAGAGACCTCCAACGTCATCAAGCCCAGACTGAATGAAGGCCACCGTGCCCACTAAACCATATCACAAAGGGACACATCTTCTTGGTTTTCCTGATGCTTCCAGGGATGGTGGCCTCACCCCTGTCCTGGGAAGCCTATTCCAATGGCCAACCACCCTTTCTGGGAAGAAACTTTTCCTAATATCCAGCCTGAATTTTCCCTGGTGCAACTTGAGGCTATTTCCCCCTGACCTATCATTAATTTCCTGGGAGAACAGGCCAGTCCTTCTTTTCTGGGTGTTGTAGAGTCCCCCTGAGCCTTCTTTTCTCCAGATTAAAGAACCTCAGCTGTCGGAGTCTAGAACATCCCTCTGGCCACCCTGGAGGGTTTGGAGACCGGACAGGGGGGTCTGGGATCTGTACAGGGGGGTCAGTTAGACCCACACAGGTCCCAGGAGGACACTGCCTCTGATCCCTGTCCATGGGAGTGAACACTCACATGCAGGAAGAATCACAAATCCTAAGAATTTGAAATAAGTAGTGGATAGTTTATTATAGAATATAAATATAGAAATTAGGATTCTTAGCATATGGGGCTGAAGAGACAAGATGGAGGAACTGGGGAGTGGCCCCTGTCTTCCTTGTTCTTGTTCTCGTCCCCCATCTTGTGCTGAGTTGGGTTTTAGAGATTGGTTTAGAGTAGAACTGACATGTTAGTATAGGTAATAGGCATTGGTAAAATTTTGTAAATAAAAAATACGTCTCGGACAGTGGTTGGGTCAGGGGTACTGTACATAAGGTGTGGGGCTCTCTGATTCGCCCAGTCTGCCGCGTGTCCTGCTCTGCTGAAGATGCCTTGCAGAGCTGAGAAAGAACTAAGATAAGGTACCCTGCCAGGGAGGTCTGGCAGAGCTGTAAAAAGACTGAGAGAATGAAAAATAAACAACCTTGGAAATGGATACCGGCGGACTCAGTTCGTCGTCTCTGCCTCTGGCTTCAGTGTGTAACACCCAGGGCAAAGAGAAGACAGAAAACCGTATTACCTCTGGGAACAGCAACCCAGGGGAAAGTCCCAGGGAACAGCAACCTTGGGACGACCCTTATTACCTTGTGGGCCAGCAACCCCAAGGAAAAATCTCAGGGAAAAAGCAACCTTGAGACTCAGCTCCCTCAGCTGCTCCTCACAGGACTTACATTCCAGACCCTTCCCCAGCTCCTTTCCATTCTATGGACACACTCCAGCCCCTCAAAGTCCTTCTTGCAATGAGGAGCTCAAAACTGAACACAAGACTCAAGGTTTGGCCTCCTCAGTACCCAGCACAGGGAGATGACAATTGTTCTGGTCCTGCTGGCAGAAGATCAGTGGAAGCAGGAAAGTTGAGCTTTCTCTCCAGTTTGTCTATCCTGGGAGCCTCCACTGCACTGTGAAAAGTACTCAGTGCTTCAACTTTCCAGAAGGAGGAGAAAAGAAGGGAAGAAGAAGACCACAAATTCATCTTACCACCAAGTTGTGCCTTTCCAAATGTCAACCTCAAGAGAAAAGGAACCGTAGGTCAGAACGAGAAACACAGAGGAATTTAACACATATTTGTGAAGGGAAGGGGAAAAAACCCCATTCAAATTTGGGCAGCAAAAAGGAAACACAATTTTATCATAGCTTCAGAGGCAGGCAACATTTATCATATGGTGTTACCTCCATTCCACAAGGAGATAAACCCTATGGAGTGAAGGTTGTACCCTCAGTGCACTTCTGATTGTGGGGATTCCTCTTACACCTATGACTGTGTGCTAGGATGTGCTACAAATGGTGGGAATCTGCATAAAATCCAGGTTTTGTATGCAAATATATTCAGTAATATGCAGGTGCTGAGTGGTAATAGCACCAGAGCATTAGTGCTTGGATGTGATTCATAATTAGGGTGGAAAAGGTACAGTAAAAATCAGTGTTTGCATCTAGAAACACATTAATCAACCTTGTAAGCAGCCAGCTAGAGTGGGATCCTTAGAGGAAAAGCCTTACACATTTTGTTTAAAGATTAAAGTTCTTGTGTTTAATCAGTTTTAGAGTGTGAAGGAAAACGGGATTAATTAGAGTCCCTCCCATCAGTCTCCCATACCAGCAGAGTCACAAACGAGGAATCTTTACAGCAAAATGGCCACCATCGGCAGCAGGCACAGGGAATGCTAATTGTAATTAAAGAGTTTATTTGGAATCAGAGAGCTGAGTTTTAACGAGGATAAGAATGGAGCCTTGCTGTGGGAGCCTTCAGAAAGTGGTTAGTGAGCAGAATGGGCCTTTTTTTAAACAGAGAGGCGTCATCAAACTTCTGGAGTGGGTTTTCAGCTTGATTATCTCCTCAGTGGGACACGGATGAAAATCCTTGTGGGGCTCATTATTGGTATTATTTTGCAGTTTTGTGGTGTTTTTATGGCATGTGCCCCTTAATGCTCTCAGAGGAGTTTGCAAGGGGCAGGTAGAATCACCAATCATGGAATGGTTTGGGTTGGAAGAGACCTTAAGGATCATCTCATTCCAACCACTGCCATGGGCAGGGACACCTTCCACTATCCCAGATTGCTCCAAGCCCCATCCAGCCTGGCCTTGGACACTTCCAGGGATGGACCAGTCACAGCTTCTCTGGGCAACCTGTGCCAGGGTCTCCCCACCCTCACAGGGAAGAATTTCCTTCTGTCATCCAGCCTAGTGTATTAGACCCTAAAGGGGTCAAGAATGCCAAGTGAAATGACACTGCAAGAAGGCAGAGTGGCACTGGTGGGCACAGAGCTGCACAGTGAGTCACCCCAGACTCCTGCAGCACAATCCACTGCATCCTGCTCAGCAAGGAATCACACAGATTGGGACCACCATGGCCTCAACCTCAGCTGCAGGTTTCGGTGAAAGTCACATCTCATGGCTCAAACATCTGCATGACTTTGCAAACACCCCCCTCAGCACATGCACTTACCAGCTTCTGAGTAGAACTGTGCCCATTCAAACTCTGACTTCGGGAAAACAGAGACAGGTGGTTCCAGGTGCAGGACTCCTCCATCCAAATCCTTGAAAAGGGCTTTCCTTGAGCCTTTGCATTTCTTTTCGAGGAGCATGGCGTCTTCAGAGGTTTGTGCACTGGTAGGTAGGGAAGGTAACATTATTATTAGTGGCTTGGAAAAGCCAGAAAAGGCTATAAATATCTATGTAAGTCATTAACTGCTGTCTGCCACAGAGGAAGGTAGCTGTAACAGGAGAGATGTGCTGAGGGGAGCTCATCTCACTGAGACAAACATCAGGTAGTTGAGATGAATCACTGACTACAGAAGCAGGTCAGTGTGTTTCAATAACATGCCTAATTTTTGGATCACTAACTTGTAGCAAGCTGAATTGCTTTAAATTGCAGATTAACTAAAGGTTCAACACTGCTTAAAGGAACTGCAGACCTGAGCATCTCACACCCATGGCAGAATTCAATATGATAAAAAGACTTGTACTCCAGTGAAGTCCATGGAGACATTTTCAGATTGCTACTTGGATTCACATTAAACCTTGAAGAAAATGGAGAATTTTTTGGTCTCAGGCTGAGAAAACCCAATTGCTGGTACCTTGAATGGGGTAAACAGGTACAGGCAGAGATCTACAGTAAAGGCAGAGAAACAAAGGGCCATTTGCTCCAGTCAACCCAGCTCAATAGAGGTGGAAAGCAAAGACTCCTTTGATCCTGACTGTTCAGTTCTCAACCATCTCTCAGCAGATCCAACATTTCTGCAGGTTAGATCTACCAGTGGGACAAGCAAAGTGATTCACAGATTTGCTATAGTCCCTGATGTTCCTATTTCCCCTTTTGCTCCAAGGCAATGCTCATCTTCTCTTTGACAGGACATATCCATCAAGATATCCCTTCAGGATGCTGGAGCAGAACAATGCAGACACAACTTGGATCAAGCTCAGCAGCTGCAAAGGTGGATTAAATAAATGCATGCAGATATTGCATGAGGAGCTCTGGGGGATGCAGCCACCCTCAGAGGCTCAGCAGCCTCCCAAGGAAGCATTCATAATCCATGTGCATTCCTCACGTCTGAAAACCACCAGCTCTTGCACTGGGTATTCAGCAGCTCACTACCAGCAGAATATTGTGGGATGGAAACAAGAGTGAAACATAATGGGAGCTGACAAGCTGGACAGGGCTCAGAAATCTACACGCAAACTAATGCCCAGAGCAAAAAGCAAAAATATAGAATAAAATAAGAAATTCTGGCAGAAGGCTGGAGGGGCTCTAAACATAGCAGTGTGGGACACCTCCAATTATTTCTGACTGGCAAGCGGAGTCCATGCTGGAATTTTTTTTTTCTTTTTTTTGCTATTTCAAGGCTTTCCTGACATAGCCTCTGCATTGTGTTCAGTGACTGCAATAAATAAATAGTCATGTGGCTTCCATTGGTTGTGGTATGTCTAAACCACTGCAACCAGCAGTGACTTAAGGTTACAGATGAAGTTCTCTCCTCCCTCCTCAACACTCACAGATGATATTCTCCCTGGGCAGGAGCAGTTCTGGCAATCATTTGACATCTCACAGCCTGCCTTGTGCTGATCAACATTTCTGATGTGATCTCGCAGGCACAAATCAAGCCACGCTTCCCCGACCAAAAGGACATTCCCTGTCTCAGGGTTTTTTCCTGGAGGTCCTGACATTTTCTGAAGCCTGAGGCTGAGAAGTCAGAGAGGCTCAGGATGGGGGTTTAAGGAATGGGATATGTGAGGCTTGTTTTGCTACACAAATGTCAGGAAAAGGAGAAATCTAAGAGGATTGGTCTGGCGATGCACCTTGATGGGATTTGAAACTCAAATTATAAAAGATTGCCCTTAACTAAATTTGGTGGTGTTTTTCCCTCTTTTTTTTTCTTTTTTTTTTTCCTTTTTTTTTTTTTTTCCCTATATTTGAGCTTTTCTGTGCATGTTTGTTTGATGTCAGAGCTTGTTCATTTTTGTCAGACAGGAGCAGTACGAGAGCAGACATGAGGGGAGGGGAGTTCCAAAGCTGTAGGTGTTTGGGGGCTTTTTTTGAAAAAAAAGATAGTTCAGGATGAAGCAAGCATTTTACCTTGTTGGATGAAAGTAGAACTTGTCCTTCTCACTGACATGTAACATCCTTGATGTCTCTGCTGTGATGAGAGGCATGATGCCTAAATGATCAGGATTTGACATGATACAGACATCCCTGTCTTCACTGTAGCAGCTCTTCGTAAAACCAGTAAAGGTGACTTCTGGCAGGGATTAAGAGAAGATCAAGCAAGGAAAAGTATTTAAAAGAGTTCCATAACTACAGATAAGAAAGTTGTTTTTGT
This sequence comes from Prinia subflava, assembly GCF_021018805.1. Classification (NCBI taxonomy): domain Eukaryota; kingdom Metazoa; phylum Chordata; class Aves; order Passeriformes; family Cisticolidae; genus Prinia; species Prinia subflava. The sequence goes on along the minus strand of NC_086248.1, from coordinate 3,706,103 downwards.
CCTGTAATGCTTTCCATGGTAAATTGCTCCCATATATATTTGTACAAATTATTTTTAAATCAGACTAATAACATTTTTCAAAGATCTTCATGTGGCTTTAGAATACTCTGTAACGAAGTTATATCCTATGTTGACACAAACCAAGTCATATCCACAGGAAATGAAATCAAAGAAATAGTAACTGAGAAAGAAAAAAAGAAAAAAAAGCAAGAGTATTTAATGCATTTTCATTTGAATAAGTAAGATTCAGTTAAAGAACAACCTGCCTTGGATGATTTTTCTACTTGCTAGAGAGTAATGTAAGACAAGCCGGGTGTGATGACACATACTTGGCTCTGGCACTCAACTCTTGTACAGCTCCAAAATCCATATTTTCTATGAATTTTTTGTGAGACTCTGCACAAGTCTATTTGTCTATTTCTCTCTTATTCAGTAAAAAGGGGATAATGAATTTTCTTCCAAAAGTAAGCAGCAGTGAGGGATAAAGTCATGAAAAGCAGTGAGGTATTTAGATCCCACCATTGCAACCAGTGTTGCAATCAGTGTAATCAGTGTTCTGCTATATGCAGATATTGCTCTGGGGGCTGAAAATTCATTTGAAACAAAGATCCAGGGTACATAAAAGATTTCTATTCCTCCTGTGCAATCTCTTATACCAATGAAGGTCATAAGTGCTCTGTGAGTTGTAGCTCCTATGTTCTGTGACAATTCTACCCAAAGTGTGATATTCACTCCTCAGTTTTGGTGTCTTTATTTAGGTGGAGGTAACTGTGGGTCAGAGAGATGAATCAACTGGAAAAGTAACAGGGAAGGTATGGGTGAGGCATAATCTATACATTATCATGGGACATAATTATCATGGAATCACAGAATCCCAGAATGGTTTGGGTTGGAAGGGACCTTAAAGATCATCTCATTCCAACCCTCTGGGCAGAGACACCTTCCACTATCCCTTGTTGCTTTAAAACCCATCCCACCTGACCCTGAACACCTCCAGGGACAGGGCACCCACAGCTTCTAGGGGCAGCAATTATCCTGTAGTAGATTCAGGAAGTGAAAAATATCAAATAGTATCTTTTTCTTAATTAAACTGTATCAAGTTGTAGAAGAATTCTCTTCTCAATTTCACTGAGACTCTGATTTCTCCAACATGTCCATTTCTGGGAGGCTGCAACTTCAACTGGAAAAATGGAAATAGTGAAGGAAAACAGCAACAGAACAGTCTGGCCAGTGGAGACAGAAGACCAACCTTTCAGCTTCATGATTCCCAGGGCTTTTGGAGAATGCCCAGTTTTGTGCCAGGGATCCCCTGGCCTTTGGCTGGGAATGGTGGTAAATGTGGGCCATAAAATCCCCACACGGCCTCTCAGAGGGTAGCGTGGGGGTCGGTCCTGGGCTGTTGGCTCAGCTGAGTGGGGCTGGATCCTGTCTCTGAGGCAGTCAAAAGTCGAGCTTGTTGCGACAATGAGGGAGTTTTTGAGTTCTATGAAGGTTTTCCCAGTGTAGCATTGCTCGGCATGGACACAGTGCAGCACTGCCAGGAGTCCCACGGTGTTGTCCACCAGCACCACGTTTTCCACAATAACGCTGCCTCCAAGGTGGAGCATGACACCATAGTCGTAATTCTTGTAGGACAGAAAACCTGCTATCCTAGTGCAGGTCTGAAATTCATCCTCCTGGTACAGGTGAACGCCATGGAGACTCGAATGGGCCACATTTCCACCGCAGTATCCTCCATCTGGCAAACACCCTTGGCCCCTGATATGGAAGCCAATTCTCTCGGATCCTGCCACAGCATTGCCACAAAGGGAGACACCGGTGGCCAGGTTCACCTTGATGCCAGCAACCCAGTTTGATGAACCTGCTGGCTGCCTGCTCAGGATAACAAGGCTCCTGAGGAGAGAGTGATTTTTCCCTTCCAAATCAATGCCAGGTCCAGTGGTGTTGAACACCACGTTATTGTGCAACAAGGTCCCACTGCTCTCGACTGCATTAATGCCAGCTCCACAGCTGCCACTAATGCTGGATGACACCACTGAGGATTCCTGGGATACATTCCTGAACTCAATGGCAGAAAGCTGAGGAGGCCCAAAGTTCAAAAACTGAACGTTTAAGAGATGAAGAGCACCTGCAATGAGATAACTGGAGTGAAATAAAAGCTTATATTACATAAGAACAGGTGAGGAAAACCATATTAACAACAGTCAGACATATAACAGCAGGTACTTTGTCAGTGTATTGTAGTGATGGGTATTTGTTAATAAATATACACAAAGTCATAGTAAAACCTTACAAAACACAGAGCAGCCCCTCATAAAATATCGTCCATATTTATGAATTTTTACTGGTGCTCATGTTTCATACTTGCTAACAGTGAGTTTGTTCTGACTTTCATAACACACGTGAATGGGCACACACGCTGCTGCACCTCTTTCTTGGGCAAAACCAGTGTGTTTGATGAGGACAGAGGAGAAGTTTTTCTTTATCTCTTGTAACTCCAGAGGGGAGGAGGGTGGATGCCTTCTGATCATAGGCCAGCTGTTAAAACCAGGTGGGGCAGTGTTTGTTATCTCTGTCACCACTGTCCACCCTCAGGGGATATCTTCTGTTAATGGGCCATTGAGGATCACCAATGACATGACACATTACATCATTCATTGTGAGATGCTCCACCCAGTAGGGAGGAGCCAACCATTTTTACCAAGATAAAAACTGAGATGTAGGAACACCAATCAGCTGCTTTCCACTGGATTCTTGGAGGAAGATTGGACCCATCTCGCCAGCACTGGGCCGTTTCTACAGGATCATCTCTACTCCACAGAACAACATCTGTCACTCCAGGAGGATTTATTTGGACTGCTTCCAACACCCTGACAACAGAGTGTCAGGTCGTATCTCTGACTCTGTCAGGGTTTTCTAGGACTTTTGTTTGTTTGCTTGTTAATTTTTGGTATTGCTGCATTCGTATTTTTAACATTCCTAGTGAAGAACTGTAATTACTATTCCCATATTTTAGACTGAAAGCCCCTAGTTTCGAAATTATAATAATTTGGAGGGAGGAGGTTTACATTCTCCATTCCAAGGGGAGCTTCTACTTTCCCTGACAGATACCTGTATTTCCAAACCAAGACACCTTACAAAACACAGAGCAGCCCCTCATAAAATATCCTCCATATTTATGAATTTTTACTGGTGCTCACGTTTCATTCTTGCTGACACTCAGTTTGTTCTGAATTTCGTAGCACACGTGAATGGGCGCACACGTTAATGGGCGCACACGTTAATGGGCACACACATGGCTGCACCTCTTTCTTGGGCAAAACCAGTGTGCTTAATGAGGACAGGTGAGCCTCAGCTACCTTCAAACTCCATCCCTCTGGAGCCTGTGAGGTGTCCCACCAGCACCCTCCCAGCACAAGGCACATCCGACTGGATCCGCACGTTCCGTGTGAGGAGCCCAACCTCCGTGGCCAGAGCGACCCGTCTGCCGTCTTCCGTGTCATGGGCACGCCCTGGGGAGTTCCAGGAAAGCAAATGTGATAAGTGTCTATCATACCTACAAACCAGTGCTTTGAGGGACATAAATCCTGACAGCTGCTCTGCAGAATCTGCACTGACATTCAGGTGTGCTTCACCCCCAGCACAATCTGCATGCGTCAACACAAAGCCAGAAAGGCCACCTGCCCATCAAATATTCACTGTGCGCTTATATTTTACCAAGATATCTGCTTTTTTAGAACAAGAAGGTGCTAAACCTTCCCCCTGAGGTGTGCAGGTGCCAAAGCTAGGAACAGGTTCACACTTCATTTTTTCCAAGCTCTGCGTGCTGGAGTTACTCTTCAGCACACTGCAGAGTTGATCTCCATGAATTTTCCTCAGGATCAGACTAATGTCAGTGCCAAAACCCTCTTTGCTACAGAGTCTTTCTTGTGTGTGTTTTCTGAAAGGATTTTAAAACACTTTTTTCAATGCCTTTTTGCAGGAGACTTGCTCAGGTTTATGCAGCTGTCTAGCTTGGATTAATCTCAGGTGACTTTAGACATATTCAGATGTGTTTCAGTTATCCAAACTGGGTTTATGCATGATGGAGAGCAACAGGCAAATCTCAAGTGCAATTTGTTGTGTATTTTATATACCTGCTTTAGGGGTAGATAAAATACGAGTGAGAAGTATGTATTGTATGTACTTTTCTGCTTTAATTATCAAGGGAGGTGAAAGTGACTGGCTCATGTGTGAACATTTACTGCAGATATCTACATTTGCCAAGGTGAAACTCAGTATTTACCCCTTAATTGTCCCATCAGCCTTTTTTTTCAGCTTTATCTAACAACTGCTGCATTACTCAGGGGGTAAGCAGTAATTTCCCCTCATAATACATTTATTATATCTACATCAGCTAAAAAGAAAGGCCTAAAATGCATAAACTACTGGAAAGGAAGTCTAGATGTGCTATGCTTTGAAGTGCTCATTTTGTTTGAAAAATGCAATTGTCATAAAAAACTGTGCCATTGAGGCTACTGTTGATTAACTCTGTGGATAATTGCAGAACAGAGCTCAGTTCCAAGGGAGGCTTTGATTACTGGCTCAGACATTTAAACATTTGCCATTTAAAACATGATATTTCTGGAGCTTTTTATCCATTACACTAATTTCTGTGCCTACTGGCTGGAATAAAGATCAAATTTAAAAAATATTGATATGCACAACAAAAATCTTCATTTTGAAGGTTCAGAATTTGACCTACAAATAAAATTCTTTTGCTTTTGTAAAATAGATGGTAATAAATTTACTTTATAGGCTGAAATAAAAGTAAATAAGTATTAACACTGCATCCTTTTTCCCACAAAAATACAGATCCCATGCAATCTACACAGAAAATAGAGATAAATACAGATGTTATGTTTATTTAGATGTTAGTTTATAAATACATTACTTTCATGCCATGGAATTGATAAAATTTTGTCCTTTAAACTTTAGCATATAATTATTTTGAAATTTGAAAAAAGGGCGGGATTTAATTATTTTCTAGAGTTTTGACATATCATAGAAACTGCGCAAAGGGCCTAAAATACTAAATTTCTTTTTTTCCATTAAAAAGCGAAATTCTTTTTTCTCTCTGTGTGAACCAGGTCAACTTGAAACACAGGAAAGGTCTTTCAAACAATTTAGCACTCAATTGATCCTGTTCACAGAAATTCATATTAGAATCAACAAGCTAAAAAAGTATATGGAGAAAGAAATGAAGATACCACAATAAAGTAGAATTCATCCTGTCGAGATATGAAATGGAAAGTCAATACTTCAGAAGAAAACTCTCCAAAAAAAGGAAAGAAAAATTCCTTACCAATGTGCCTGTGGAGAAGTTGTTCATGAATTCTTATGTTATGACCATGGACTTCTTTAAGTGTAACTACTTCAGCTTGGTGAGCTTCATAGGAGGAAGAGCTGATCACAATATCCCCTCCTTGATCCCAATCCATTTCATCCTCAACAAAAATCCTGTAACACCATGATAGAAACTTAATGTCACTACACTAATGAGAGTTAGGCTCACATATTTCATTAAAAATGAACTGTTTTGCTGAGAAATATATAAAAAAAAAAGTCTACAGGCTATGCTGTAGGAAAAGCCCCTTTAGGGCTTTCTGCAAAAACAGATGTCTGAAATGTGTAGGAGGAAATTAATCCTGAAGCATCTATTTCACACCATTCATGAACAACATATACAGTTCCAGTGCAGCATTTCAGACCTCAAGTTGCCTCCAAAAGACATATCAGACCATTTTTGGTGCCAGGAGTGTTCTGCAGAGCTGAAAGTTAGCTGATATAAAACCTCTATTCCCCTCAAAGGGTCTCAGCTAGCTCAGCCCTTCTCAGGCCTTGGAGGATTATATCAAGAAAGACAGGATAAGGATTCAAAAGAGGCTCTCACCCTTTCTGCTGCTTTATTCCAGGTTGATGTTCCAGGAGAGAGAGAGCTCCCGGGGGACAGGGGACCCTTTATCTTAGGGTCTCTGAGGGAGGGGCTAGCTGGCACACAGCCAATGGGGTCAGAAGGGGAAGGAAGGGTCAGACTACATGACAGGAGTTCCAGGGGTCCCTGAGGGAGAAGAAACCATTTCCCCAGGGGGATGTAACATCTCCTCCTTTTTTTGTTTAAAAAGATACAGAGAGAAATTCTCAAATTCTGTTTAACACGGAGTGCGGGTTTCCCACCACTTATGGTTGGTAGGGAGACCGGACCGCTTTAGATTTGCCAACTCTATATGGTTGACTTCTGAGGTAGAAGATATGAGGCCATTAATAGCCTTGAAAATCAAACAGCGTAGGATTCCGAATGCTATGGTTACAAGGAAAAGGATAACAAAAAGTAACATAATTGTTTTGACTACAGAAGTCCACCACCCAGTGAGTCCCCAGCCCTTGAACAGTTCCTTGATCCAATCTTCTGATTCTTGCTTCACTTGTCCGATCATGTTGTTCATGCTTCGGAGGGCAGCATGGATGTTTGGAGCCTTTGAGGACAAATTCATGCAACAGAGTCCTTCAAATTCCTGGCATTCATGTCCATGTAATAGCAAGAGATAATCGATAGCAGCACGGTTCTGGATCGTGGCCTGTCTGGTAATCTCCTCGTCTTCTAGGAGGGAGCTGATGGCGATAGATGTTAAATTAGCCTGCTTGACCACCCAGCACTCTAGTTGGCCCAATTCACCTAGAGCTTTGGCTGCTGCTACCCACGGAAGAAACAGGGATACAGCAACTCTTTTTGACTTTGCCCAATGAAAAATGTCTGAATTACAATTTGGGTCCAAATTGTCAGCACTCCTTTTTTGAATTTTGTCAGCCGATTTGTTTTTGTGTGTCCATTCACGAATTAAAGTTTGGTTGGGTGTCAACACGGACAATCGCCCTATGGTACATGGCCCTCCGAAAAGCCGGGATGGAATTCCTGCCCATGCCCGATCCCCACAAACCAAGAACAATCCTCTAGGGAGGCTCCTGGGTTTGGAGTGGGATGGGTTGTCTGATGCAATGTGGCTTATATTATGACACCACCTCTTTGCAGTAAATTCTCCCCGGAACTGCTTTATAAGGTGGTACTCGTCAGTGCTAGAGGGTTTTGGGATGACAGAGAAATGGATGCAGTATGTGGCAGGGGAGGAACCCAATAGTTCTAACTCCTGGGGTTCATGAGCTACCCTGGGCAAACCCTGCACCCATTCCGCTAAGGGGTTCATGGCAAACACGTCTTGCTTCTGATGATCTTTGTGTGGTTGTGGGGTGTGTGCCTCTGGAATTTCGTTGGACCTGTATTTGTCCAAGCCTGCTGGAAATTCTCCAGCCTGCAAAGGAATTCCTACCAGACAGGTAGACATAGGATTCTTAGCTGCTGCAGTGGACAAACATATGTTTTCTTGCTGAAGTGTCTGTGCCAGGGTTACCCAGACGTTCTGACGTGGCTGAGGGATGATCCATGCAGCTGCCAGACTGTTCAGCATTAGCAGGATGACAACTTGGATGGGGTTCATCATAGGGTTGAGTGGGAGGTAGGTTTTCTCTGGAAGGGAAAAATAAACATTTTTAAAACATGTTAAAAGTTCCTGTTTCTGCCAGAAGGAATCCACCTCTAAGGAGGATCTTTCTCTTCCATCCGGCGGCGTCTTCTCTTCGAAGCATCGGTCACTTGCTTCTCGTCCCCTTCTGCTGGAGCTGGATTTTTGGGGACAAAAGGTTTCACCCACTTCTGGGGAATCCACCGAGGGCCTGAGGGAGTAGCCACACATGCATAGCCACGACCCCAGGTCACAAGCTCATAGGGACCTCTGGTTTCCCAAGTTTCAGGATCCCTAATCAAAACCGGTGGACGCTGAGACAATTTAAACTGATCACCACTGTTAAAATGACGTACCACAGGTGGACTCATGTTTTCAAATGAACAGTTCAGAAAATTGATGGTGAACATGGCTTTGCAGAGCTTCTGCTGTGGTGTCATCCACGAAGCCGAGCAGTTCTGCCTAGCCAGAACCTGTTTGAGCGTTTGGTGTGCACGCTCGATCACAGCTTGACCTGTGGGGGAGTGAGGGATGCCAGTTTTATGCTCCACTCCCCACTGCTGGACAAATTCTAGGAACTCCTTGGACACATACCCTGGGCCGTTATCAGTTTTGATTGTTTTTGGAATTCCCAACACTGCAAAGGCTTGCACTAGGTGCTGCTTGGCATGTATGGATTTTTCTCCTGCGTGGGCAGAGGCATACACTGCACCTGAATATGTGTCAATGCTCACATGAACATATTTGAGGCGACCAAAACTAGGAATGTGTGTGATGTCTGTTTGCCATACCTCACAGCTGCCCAGGCCCCTGGGGTTAACCCCCATGCCCATCGATGGCATGACCTGGAGCTGGCAGTTCGGACAGGTACCTACAATGGCTCGAGCCTGGCTCCGTGTTAGTTGGAATTGTCGGATCAGGGCTGGCACATTTTGATGGTAATGTTGGTGACTCAGTTTTGCCTGCTGGAAGACATCAGGGAGATGTGCCTTTTCAACTGGTGCAGCAAGGGAGTCTGCCTGGCGATTCCCCTCTGCGATCTCACCTGGCAAATCAGTGTGTGACCTCACATGCATCACGTAAAACGGGTGCTGTCGATGAGAAACCAAATAGATTAGCTTTGAAAGCAACCTGAAGAGATGTTCATTCTCTATTTCTTTGAGCACAGCCTGCTCCGCTCTGGACACTACTCCCGCCACATAGGCAGAGTCGGTTACCAAATTGATTGGTTCTGAGAACTTCTCAAAAGCTCTTACCACTGCGGCCAGTTCAGCCACTTGGGGGGATCCCTCCACAAACTCAACATCAGCTTCCCAATGCTGAGTCCGTGGGTTTCTCCAAGTCACCACGGACTTGTTTGAAGCCCCCGATGCGTCTGTGAAGACTGTGAGAGCTTTGAGTGGTCTCCGACTCCTTTTCTCATGAGGAATAAGGTGGAATTCCTCATTGAACAACTTGTGGGACGGGGCATGGACTGATATTTGTCCCCTGTAGCTGTCCAGAGATAGTTGGAGACTGGCATTGCTCTGCAGCAAATGCTCAAACATCTCTTTGGTCAATCTCTCAGGAGAGTTCTTTCCCTCCTCTGAAAGTCTGACCGGGAGGTGAATGCATGCAAAGTCACAACCTGCCAATTCACACAATCTTACCCTGGCCTTCCGAATCAGCTGTGCTATCAGCTCCTGTGGCTCTGTGATGGTCTTGGATCTTTGGTGGGAGAGGAAAACCCACTCTATTATCAACAGTGAATCTCTCTCTTCCTCGATCCACTGAAAGATCAAGCCATGCAGGTGTGGCAGTTTTCCTAGAACAATAAACTGGAAAGGCACCTTTGGCTCACACCGGTGAGCCTGTCTCTCTGACAAGGCTTTTTGTACCTTTTCGATTGCTGTCTTCGCCTCTGGGGTCAGCTCCCTGGGAGACGTCAGCTCCTTCTCCCCCTTCAATAAATTGAAGAGGGGTTCTAGATCTTGATTTGTGAGGCCTAGCCAGGGTCTTACCCAATTCAAGGACCCACACAGGGAGTGGAGATCTGCTAGAGTTTTTGGATTGCAGCCAATTTCTAAGCTCTGTGGAACCACAGTCCTTGCACTGATTTGCAAGCCCAGGTATTTCCAAGGTGGCATCCTTTGAACCTTGTCCTCCTGTAATTGAAATCCAGCAGAGGTTAAAACTTTAACCACTAGGTCAAGCGTGTGTTGGAGTATAGAGTCATTGGGGCCACACACTAGCACATCATCCATGTAGTGAAGGATGATGGCTTCTTTTCTCTGTGCGCGTATTGGAGACAGTAATGAGGCTACATATTGTTGGCATATAAAAGGACTCGATTTGAGACCCTGGGGAAGGACCCTCCAGTGATAACGCTTCATTGGGGCCTGTCTATTGACAGTGGGAACTGAGAAGGCAAACCTAGGGGCATCTTCAGGGTGCAATGGAATTTGGAAAAAACAGTCCTTGATGTCTAAGACAGCCAATTTCCAATCTCGGGGGAGCATTGTTGGAGTGGGCATCCCTGGTTGGAGGGGTCCCATGTCTTCTACTATTTTGTTAATTTCTCTTAGATCATGGAGCAACCTCCACTTATCCTTTCCCGGTTTCTTTATCACAAAGATCGGGAAATTCCAGGGGCTAGTTGTCTCCACAATGTGTCCCTGAGCCAATTGCTCTTCCACGAGTTTTTCCAGCGCCTTGAGCTTTTCTTTACTCAAAGGCCACTGTGCTACCCATCTGGGGGTGTTTTCCAACCACTTTAACTTCTGGGTAGGGCGCTCCACAGTGGCTACTTGCAAAAATCCTGGGGTGTTTTAGGAATGACCAATCGGACTCCCCACTGAGACATGGTGTCCCTCCCCCACAGTGGGGCGTTATAATCTGCTACGAAAGGACGGACATTCGCCACCTTTCCATCAGGTCCCTCAATTTGCACCACGTTTTTCGAAATCCTTGCCATTGAGATTCCTCCTATGCCCTGAAGTTTGCCTGCCACCGGCTCTAATTCCCAGTTTGAAGGCCACATGCTTTGTGGCAATACGGTGACCTGAGCTCCGGTGTCGAGTACTCCCGCCACTTGGAGGCGCTCTGACCCACAAATAATGTTGCACATCATAGAGGGTTTAGGTTCCCCCACCACCTCTGTCCAGTAGACCTCTGGTGATTTACCGTCTGCTGTGATCTCTGCTGGAACCGGAATGGCTTGGGCAAGAATCTGCCCCGCTATCAGATAAAAGGGTGGGTGCAAACAACGAGCCAACAACATGAGGCCTATTATTTTTCCCTTTATGGTCATGGGAGCTATCTCAATTTCCAAGGGTGTGTGTGCTGTGTCCCCAATAACAAAATACTCACTGTCCAATCCCACGTGGTAAACCGTCAGGTCCTGTGAGATGTTAGACAGGTCAACTGTTATAACCATCCACTCAGTAGATCTGAAATGGAAACCTTTGGTAGTTACAAGTCTAAAACGGCCAAGTGGCTGCCAAACCTTGTTAGTTGAGCATTTAACATTTACATTTTTCTGCACCCCCACACCCCGTGACCTGCCCTCCCCCCCCTTTTTCTTTAAGAGAGAAGCTTTTGCCAATGTGAGTCCCGCTACATTTATATCTTTGCGCGTTGTAGTATCAACCGCGGGCACGCGCTGTAAATTCAGTTTTTTTGTTTGTTGGATTTCTTCTGCTTCTGCGTCTGGGGGCAGGATCTGGCGAAGTGTCCTGGTTTCTTGCAGCGGAGGCAGATGATGCGCTGCAGCTGGTCTGGTGGCATCTGTGGCCTGCTGGGGTGTGGTCTAGCAGGGGCTGTATGCTGTGGGTGTGTTGTTCCAGGGTGTCTTTCAGAAGTGCAGAACAGTTCTGCCCGTCTGGAACAAGCTTCTATCATCTGGGACAGAGTAGGTGGTGGGTCCAAGGGGAGAGTGAGGATAATTCTACGACAGGTCTCATTAGCATTTCTTTGAGCCATCTCTTTGATCAGCTCTGCCTGCACCACGGGATCTGGTATTTGGTGTTCCACCTGTGTCCTCAGACGATCAACAAACTGTAAGAAATTCTCCGTAGGAAATTGTTTAACATTGACATAACTTCCTTTCCCTTCCCTTGATGGTAGCTGATAAAACATTTTCTCTGCAACATTGCTAATCCTAAGTAAAATTTGTTTGGATAATACTCGGGTTTGTTTTTCAGGGCAAGCCCATGCACCCTCACCACACAGATGTTCAAATGTAATATCATTATTCTCAGTGTCTTTAGCCATATTAGGGTTTTGCTGAATCTCCTGTAAAAGTGTTCTTAAAGCTCTTTTCCACATATTGTCCCACAGATCATACTCTGAGGGAGATAACAGACATCTGAATAAGTCCTTAATATCATTAGGAACCATTTCATTAGAATCAAATGTGGCTCTAAACATCCCTTTAAAGATGGGGGTGTCCCTGCCAAACTCACGTTGTACTTTGCATAGTTCTTTCTTGTCTTGGTAGGAGAGGGGCTGGTATTGCCGAGTACCCTGCCTCCTGCCTACATATGCTACTGGAGCTACAGAGAAAATGGGTTCATCTGCATTTGCCAAGGGTCTGGAAGCTGCTGCCGGTCCCCCCGTGTCTGGGGATATCGGGGTTACAGCGTTAGCAGTCCCTTGGGGGAGGGGAAGGAAAGGCGTGCTCTGTCCGTGCTGGCTGGGCAGCCCAGGCTGTCCCCCTCCCCCCGCCGTGTGGCAATCATACCCCCCGCCGTGGCCGTGCAGGGTGGGGGGGGCGGCCCTCTCCCTGCTGCCGGGGAGGCAGGAGGAGGAGGGGCCAGCCCCCTCTGAGCCGCCGCAGCAGCCGGGAAGGAGGCCGTGGGAGGAGGGGTGGGGTGGGGCTGCCGGAGGCCAGCAGGGGTTGGCACAGGGGTATGGGGTGGGGGCGGGGGCAGAGGGAGGGGGTTGGGGAGGGAAGGGGTCGTGGGGGGAGGGTCGGGGCACATGGCAGCCGCCATTGTTCTCTGCCACGAGGAGGGGGTCTCGTAGGGACTCTGCCGCGTCGCAGAAGTCCCGGGCCGCCCCTGCCCCCCCGTTGTGATCATGGGGAGAGAAACTGGCATTGTTAAAAGGATCCCGGGACAAAGGTAAACCCGGGTATAAAGGTGGATTAGAGGGAGGATTACATGGGGTAAGTTTTTGCTCCTGGCTGGGTTTGTTCAACTCTAAAAGATGTCTACGAGCTTGCAAAAATATTGGGATAAATACAGAAGCGGCGTGATCATTATTTTGGACTTTATCCGTGATCACCGTACCCACGTAATCCCAAAAAGAAACAGTATCTATCTGTAGCAATTCAGCTTCAGTAAATTCATGTTCTAACCAGCGAACAAAACGTTTTTGCAGCCTTTTGGAAATTTTAACGTTAATTAAAAGGTCCTGGAGTTGTTTTAATATACTCTTTTGAGGAGCTGATAGCTGCATGCCCATGATTCGATATTATTGAAAGCTATTAGCTCAAAATCCAGCCTCCAGCTGTTAAAGTCAGCTGTATGTAACTCCTGTGTCTCCTATAACCAGAGAGAACAGGCAGGGAAAACTCCGGGGCTGCGGTCACGCGTCCGCGCCGTTTCTCCAGCCCCGGTGGCACCGGGGGGGTCCCCGCCGCCTTGCTTGGCCGATGGGATACGTGCCCGGGCCGGGGTTTCCCCAAAAAGCAGGGCTCCTTGTGCGGAGCCGCCCCACGGGTCCGCGGGCTGCGGCAATCAGAAACGAAAGAAAAAAAAAAGAAAAAAAAATCCCCGCCGCAGGGTCCTAAAAACCACCCGCTGCTACTAGCAAGGTAAAATGACGCCCTCCCAGTTTGCGGTACCGATCAAACGGAGGACTTTACCTGGTCCGTGGTATCATCTGCTGAGTCAGAAGCAACTGAAGGTCCTGTCTCTAGCTCACTCGTGGGTGGGCAACCACAAGCTACGAGCTTATCCCTACTCACCTATAGCTACAACATGTGGCCAAAGTGCCTAGGGTAATTGAACTTCCCAAAAAGCTTTTAAGACCATGAAAGGTCTCCAGCTCCGCATGGGTTTCTATATTAATACCCACTTGGGCGTCAATTGATATAAAACCTCTATTCCCCTCAAAGGGTCTCAGCTAGCTCAGCCCTTCTCAGGCCTTGGAGGATTATATCAAGAAAGACAGGATAAGGATTCAAAAGAGGCTCTCACCCTTTCTGCTGCTTTATTCCAGGTTGATGTTCCAGGAGAGAGAGAGCTCCCGGGGGACAGGGGACCCTTTATCTTAGGGTCTCTGAGGGAGGGGCTAGCTGGCACACAGCCAATGGGGTCAGAAGGGGAAGGAAGGGTCAGACTACATGACAGGAGTTCCAGGGGTCCCTGAGGGAGAAGAAACCATTTCCCCAGGGGGATGTAACAGTTAGCTTTGGATTTAGGTTAGACAACAAGGCTGTCTGCACTTGGCATCTAAGCTTCCTCTAGAGCTTGTTGGTGCAGTCAGTAGTGAGTGAAAGGCAAAGCAGCTCTCTGAATTGGGCATTTTGAGCAGGATTTGATTCCCTAAACAAGAGCACCTCTTGCTATCTGAGGTATCCCAGGGTATCTAAAACATCAGCTGGCAGATGTGACAGGACTGGCTCCTGGAGCATTCCTGGAGACAAACGTACAAGCCATAGAGGAGCCCCAAAATCATCTCATATGAGCCCAAAAACCTCAAATGGGCCCAAACCATCTGTTCAGGAGCCTGAATCCTGCCCTTGATAGCTAAATACCCTCTAGGCACCAGCACTTAAAACTTTGCTGGCTACTGAACATTGCACAGAGTCCTGCATTTATTTGTTTTAATCTTGAATGGAAGGTCCCCTTTTATAGTCAAAGTTGTATTAGTAATTCCAGGGGGGTTTTAGCTTCACATAAGGAAAAAAAAAAGCATTTAGTGACAGCAAAATGGATAATGATCAGTGTTTATCTCTATTTGATAAACACCTTGTCCTGTTACAGGGTGACTGCTGCAGGTGATGATCCAAACTCCCCAGGGAATTATTGAGCAAAAAGGGCACTGAGTGAATTTAGGCAATGCCTCACATTCACTCTGGAGTGACAGAAGACAGAGAGATTTTCAGGTTTTCAAGGTTTTCCAGAGTCTCTTTCCCCAATATTTTTCAAAGATAAGTAGGTTCCAGATGAGCACTTAGAGTATACAACACCTGTGAATATTCAGTAGAGAAATCCATCAAAAATTTATTACCTTTTTGTTTTGGGGGTGTTTTTTGTTGTTTTTGTTGTTGTTGTTGTTTGTTTGTGTTTTGGGGAGTTTGTTGTTGGGGTTTTGTTGTTGTTGTTGTTTTTTGTTTGTTTGTTTTTTGCTTTTTGGGTTGTTTTTGTTGTTGTTGTTGTTGAGTTTGTTGTGGGTTTTTTTGGAGGAATCACTGTAATATCTTCTGAAATGGCAGGAAAGTCCTTCCTGAACTTATGACCTGATCCATACTCAAAAAGAATACAGAGCAGCTTTTCTCCTTCAATAAAATCCACTTCCTTCAGCTTTCATTTTCCTTCAGCTTTCATATTCCAGCACTGATTTACCTATTTCCTGTATCAAACCACACTAACTCTTATCTGGCTGTTCGTAGACTTTTAATGAAAAATAGGGTTTGGGTTATTTCCCTTTATTTTAACAACTGAAACAACTCTTTGTGCTGCATTTAATGTGCATACATTAACTGCAAACACTTGTATCTTAGCACCTCATGATATTTCATATAAAATATCTGGGCAGCAACCCAGATCTAGCCTGGATCCATTTCATCCAAGTGTTTTACTGGCATGCTTCAGTCAAGAATCTGCTTACTCTGATCTCTCATCTTAGTCAGGGAAGAAGAATTTCCAGGGGTGATTCTGAAGTTGCAGGGTTTGGATGAGGATCAGCTACGCAGCAATTCCTAAACAATTAATCTGTGCTCTGAGAGAGCTCACACACAACAGGTGAGCCTTGCTGGTGAAGTCTTTGTGCTTCCACAGCTCATCTTTAAAATAATTTACAGAATTATTTCTTCTCTAAATGGTGACACCTCTACCCTGATGGGAGCTCTTCAAATGAGGCTTTGTTACGCCTGGCTAAAAGAGAGAAAAAGGAGGGAAGGAAGGAAGGAAGGAAGGAAGGAAGGAAGGAAGGAAGGAAGGAAGGAAGGAAGGAAGGAAGGAAGGAAGGAAGGAAGGAAGGAAGGAAGGAAGGAAGGAAGGAAGGAAGGAAGGAAGGAAGGAAGGAAGGAAGGAAGGAAGGAAGGAAGGAAGGAAGGAAGGAAGGAAGGAAGGAAGGAAGGAAGGAAGGAAGGAAGGAAGGAAGGAAGGAAGGAAGGAAGGAAGGAAGGAAGGAAGGAAGGAAGGAAGGAAGGAAGGAAGGAAGGAAGGAAGGAAGGAAGGAAGGAAGGAAGGAAGGAAGGAAGGAAGGAAGGAAGGAAGGAAGGAAGGAAGGAAGGAAGGAAGGAAGGAAGGAAGGAAGGAAGGAAGGAAGGAAGGAAGGAAGGAAGGAAGGAAGGAAGGAAGGAAGGAAGGAAGGAAGGAAGGAAGGAAGGAAGGAAGGAAGGAAGGAAGGAAGGAAGGAAGGAAGGAAGGAAGTCTCAGCTTGAGTTACCCTTAAAATTTAGATTTCTTTAGAATTAAAGTTCATCTGGGTTGGAACGGACCTTAAAGTTTATCAGCTTCCCCATCACGGTGCAATTTTCTGTTTCCTAGGTTGTTTCTGTCTATCTAGATATAATTCAAACAGAGCCCATCACAAAGGAAAAGAATAATGTAACTCACAGGAATATTAAATACAAGTCATAGGAACAGGAGCCAAAATTTAATATTTGAAAGCACATTTAGGCAAAATACCACCTTTCATTGCCAGGAGCAACATTATTTCCCAGATGTGTCCAAGGCATCTTAGGATAAGCACTATAAATTTGCACCTGTCCATAAACTCCTGGAAAAAAAAAAAAAAAAAAAAAAAAGAAAGAACAGAAGGAGTATTTCAAAGGTTAAGGGTAAAAGAGACTTGAGAAGAACTGAAGCAATAACTAAATATATGGAAATCTTTATATTTATTAAAGTATATTTCTATATTTTATGAGAAGTGTAAGAACAGCACAAAGCCTCCACTCAAAATACAAAGTGAAGGAGCAATAAATCCTCAATAAAGTAAAATGACCATCTTGTACAGGCAAGAGAGGGGATTTTACCACAGAAGTCTCATTGACACAAATTAGAATTGAAGGAATTGCAGACAATGATATGTACCACTAAAAAAATTATCTAAGTAAACAAATTAGGTCAAAACTCCAGGATTGAAAGATACAAATATTATGCAGCTATTAGTAATCTTTCCTGACAATGAAATTTTTTTTTTTTCTCTCTTCTGGAAAAAGGATCCAAAGAGGAAAAATTCAAAATACAGAAACTTTTCACACAGATGATATGTCCCAGAAGATTAAATGTTAGGTCTAAAATATGTGTACTTTTATTTGAGGTTTATCTGTACAACATAGCAACAGTCTCAAGAGTGGTAGATTTGGATATTACCAAAAATTAATTTCCTGTGAAAAGTGGAATTCATGTTTCATACCAATACTTCCTGCGTGGACATTTACATCCTCCAGACGATCACAGTGAATCCCTTCAGATGCCCGAAGAAGGAACAGCAGCTTTAAATCCCTTTCTAGGGGATGTTGGGAAGAACCTGCAATAAAGACAAAACAGCATCAAACCCACCACAAAAGTATCCGTGACTTCTGTGATGCTGAAAATGGGAGGGAAACTTGGGGGGAAATACGTGTGAATCTGATTTTAAAGAAATATCCAAATGTCTGAATTAATATTTCCTTTCTCAACCAGTTTTTGTCTTTTTGCTCCTTCACAGTTTCACCAGTTCCAGGGTAATTGTGCAGCAAGGATGGGAAAAATGGAAAGACTGAGGGGAAAATACAGGAAAAAAGAAAGTGCCTGAGAAGTTTTGGTGTGTGCAATGGTGATAAGTCTGCACAGTAAACTGTATTCCAACTTTGCCTTCATTTCTTTCACCAAGGATAGTTTACAGTTTCTGAGGAAAATGGCCCAGCACTAAACAGATACTAAGAAGGAAAAAGTAGGACAGTTTTTGCCCTGGAGAAATGTATGCGGAGTCCAGTAAAGGAGTTCAGCGTTCCTTTAAAATTAGAGATTAAATCAATTATGCAACAGAAAATTGCAGCAGATGTAGAACTAAAATATATATATGTATCTGTACAAAATTAGCCGGCCTGTCATGTTCTTTTAATATTTAAAAATTACTAGTTTGGAAAAGAGAGCTGATTTTGTATCCTGAAGAAACACTTTGCTTTAAGAGCCTTTTTTTATTTGAGTGGAATCAATAAAACAATTCATTGTTCCCCACCAGCGACTGACTGATAGCTGAGGATATTTAAATTCTCTGTACAGCTTTTTAATGGGTAAAAGGGAAACAGTACAAGATTTGAATGTTCCCCATCCAATATATCTCCCACCAGTGAGCTCATATATTCTCTGGGGACATGGAGGGAATTATCTTTCAGTGTCCATCGTCCTCCCAAACCATCTTTGATTTCCTTGTTTAAATTCTCATAACTGTGGTTTGAACAGAGGAAAACCAGGAATTAGGTTGGGTCCAAATATGCTTTCACAATTTCTCATATTTTTTACTCCTGGTTACAAAGCATTTGCTATTCTAGTTAAGTCACTTAAAATCATCTCAGATATCCTATTCTCAGCTCAGTTTTAAAACCTTTTTAAAGTAGGTTTCCAACCTCAACAATCACTTACAAAGGATTGGAAATGGAGATTCTATAGAATGAATTGGAAGTTTTCCCACCCTTAAAAAAACTACATCTGCATTTAGCTAAAAATCATAAATTTTAGTCCAAAAAACCCACAACATATTAAGAAATGTTACCCTTGTTAAAAAAAGCCAAAACCGCGCCAATAAAAGATACAGTCAGAGAAACAAAGGTCATAATAAAACTATTTATAATGGAAAATAAAATAAAATTAAATTAAATAATAAAATAAAATAAAATAAAATAAAATAAAATAAAATAAAATAAAATAAAATAAAATAAAATAAAATAAAATAAAATAAAATAAAATAAAATAAAATAAAATAATAAGGAAGATAATATTCACAGAAATTCTTCAGTGGCTGGAAACTGTAATTGGTAAATGACACAAAAGAACACAGAAGTCATCAATCAGTAGAAAATTTCTATTTCTTTTAAGAATATTTAGAAGAAAAATAGGTTTAATACTTGCTTATTGCCATCAATAGTTCCATGGGTTTAAATCAATGGATTTCAGTAACTTGAATGGATGTGCTAGAGGAGAGTTTTCCAGGAAACCCACTGGACTATTAAGGTGGACTCTTCAACAATTTTGGGATCACTCACAATGTCTGAGTGCCCTTGAAGAAAGCTAATATTGCACCAATATTTCAAACAAAGATAAAAGTAAGAGCCCCAGGTAGTTATAGGCCTGTCAACTTGACACTGATTCCAGGGGAAAAATAAATAAAAATGGAATGTCCAACTCCGAACACAATTAATAAATCATTAAAGGTGGATGATATAATTAATGCCAATCAACCTGCTCTTATGGAAAAAAAGGTCCTGTGAAACTTCCTTGTTATCATCTCCTAATGAGATTACAGGTCTAGTTGATAAAGATAATAGCTTTGATATCATATAATTGGCTTCTCTAAGGCACTTGGCTTAGTAGCACAAAACTTTGTGATTAACAAACTACACGAGAACAGCACTAACATGGCACACACTGATTTACAGCCTGAGTGGCTGGAGTGGGGACATGGACTCAGCCAGGCCTGCTCCTGCAAACCCTGTGGAATTCAATGTTTTATTAGGGACCCAAACCTGTATGAAGATACTGAAAGGAAGCAGATAAACTGACACAAACAGAGAGCACAGCTACAGGGATGGTCTAGGAAAGCCAGCAGGAATTTTGAAGTGAAAAATTAGGAAAAAAGTGAATAATGCTCAAGGGGACCCTGCTTGAGCAGGGTGGTTGGATTAGATGACTTCCAGCAATCCATTCCAACTTTACCCATTCTGTGATTCTCTCACATTAAACATAATAAGGCAAGAGGTCTTGAAAAGGTAAGAATCTCTCTGGGAGTGAATGGAGAAGAATGAACAACAAAGGGAGAAGCTGAGTAAGGTCTCAGATACACACTTTGGCCAACTCTAAATAGATTCCAGCAGAATGGCCCATGAAAATGAAGATATGGAAGCAGCAGCCACCTCAGCTTACTCATAAGAGGAACCCAAAATAGTTGATTCACACAAATCACAGGAGCTGGTTAAGTTTCAGAACCTTATGAAGTAACTGGCTATGAATTCACAGCTTGTGTAATACACAATTTTGTTGGATACAGCAACTTGCCACAAACAACAAGAATCATGATTTCTGCAACATGTCAGTGAAGGATCTGAGCTTTAAGTGTCCCTCTTTGGTTGTGAAAAGTTCAGGTTTCTTGTTCCACTTTTCAGTGGTGAGCAAGTCCTACATAAGATCACACCAAGCTGCCCAATTCCCCATCCTATACAAGTGGAAATGGATCCCCTTCCATGCTCCTGCTCCAGCTGGAAGCCCTGCCAATTTGATGAGCAACCTGATTGATCATAAAGTGAGATAATAACGTGCTGCTGGCAGAGAACCAGGAAAAAAGGATTCTGCAACCTGGAGATTACCAAAAGCTGGTGGAAATATCTGGTGAGATGTGCAGAAAATGTCAGGAGGCACTAAAGGGAGGCAGGGCTCCCTCAAACATGTGTTCTTCCAATTGCACTACACAGTACAAAAATCCCCAAAGATATATGATTATCCTGTGTTAATAAACAACCTGAGGTGTTAATAAATTCACCTCTGATTACACACTGTCCTGAAGAAGTGTGAGATCCAAATTTTGAGATTGCAACACAGATCTGTTAGCACAAGGGTTTCAGCTGGTTCATAATCCTTCATCAGGTCTAATCCCTGGAGAGGAGAAAAACTACTATGAGAAAAAGGAGGGAATGAAAAGAGATCAGAAATAGAGATGTGTTTTCTCTATCCAGATTTTCCTTTATTCTGGACTGTGGTCTGGATCTGGTTTGTTGAGCTTTAAAAGCATTTTCCATTGTTTTCTTATTTCGGTTCTGTTCCAGATGTTCCTCCTGACAGATTTGTGCTGTATTGTTTTGGGTTTCGTTCCATAGCTAAATCCATTCAATTCTTTCCTAGAATAGTGGGTGTTTCCTCCCTTCTAGCCTTGTCTTTTTTTCACAACATAACACTCTGCAACAGCTGTTGCATATAAGGGCAACAAAATAATATCTCTGAGATAAGATCTCCTCCCTTCACCTGGCAAAACAGATTTTACTGAGTATCTTGCTGAGCCCACCTCCTCTATCTCTTTCTCCTGAATCCAAAATTTCTTGGACTCTAAGTGCCTGTCTATTTTAAAAACTCTGTCATACTGTCACCAGAAAGTCGAAGGAGCTTTTCTTCATAGTTAATGCACAGCTGGACAGCACCTACTGTTGGTTCTTCCTCTGGAGCTTCCTTCAGGTGTTCAGGCTGCACTCTGGAAAGCTGCCTGGAAAAGCAGCCAGACAAGGAGACCTCATTTGGTTGCCTCTTTCTGCCAAATTTACAGAAGATTTCAGAAGTCCTCAGTTCCACATCTCCACAGCTGTGGAATAGGAATCCATAGCCAGAAGTGGGGGAAGAATAAGGACTAAGTGGTGAGACACATAGGATGGGATCTGAGAGCCCCAGTGCTCTCCAAAGCCTCTCTGGAGGTGGCAGATACAACTCAGGGTTCAATGACTGAAGAGTGGGATTTTTAAGCAGAAGCTGAAGTCAGGGGAAGACACTTAGGGTGCCCAGAATGATAAAAATCTTTATAATTAGGCAACTGAACCATGTTCCCAGGGAGGATCACAAAACTGCATTCAGGTTTCTTAACGTAGATTTTTTTTTCTGGATACCTGTATTAACCAGTCCCATGGACTACTTCCATTGGTTGTGTTGGAGAGATCTCTACTGGAACAGCAGCTCATGTCCACACTGCATCTAAATTTGGGTGTCTTGAACCAGTGAACCAAATCCCTTCCTTACATGGTACAATCAGCTAAAATAACTGAGTGGCTTGGAAGGGGTAAAAGCCAAACCAACAGAGGCTGAGGGGTTCACTGAAGGGAATGCAAATAGTCCAGTGAACTTTTCTAACCACTTATTTTCTGTGGTCTGGAGTGAAAATACATCTTGTTACACCGACAGAGTCCCTTCTTCACAGAAGCTGGGCAGGTGTGCAGGGATGATTTGTGACTGCAGGGTGGGACTCAGCCCACAGATAAAGATGGGACCCACACCATAGAGGTGCTGGAGAAGCTGGAAAAGACAGCAAAATGGTGAAACTCACAGGTGCCCTTATTATTGTTCTTTATTTACTGCTAACACATATCCCTTTAATTAAATACTCTGATTTACCCTTTGACAAGTTGGTATGGGGGTTCTTCCTGGAAAAGAAGGGGAGTGAATGGATTAGAGCTGTTACCACAAGCAAGATAAGAGGCATTAGAATTGTCTGAGGTTCCCTCTCCAGACAATCAAGCCACGAGCTAATGATGACCTTAGGCTCCTTTCTCCAATGAGTGACATGACTGACAAGCAGCCATCAGGAGATACGAGAAGGAAAGAATGTGACAAGTTGAAACTAAAAAGAGAAATCCTATCTGGATAATTACTTGGTGAGCTCTACTATAAAATGCAAAAGCAGCCTGCCAGCAAAGAGCAGCTGAGTGCAGTTGAGCTCAGGATGAGTCCAAGGGATCAGTGTGTGCCAAGTGAACTTCAGCATTTTCTTCAGCTTTATTGGGAGCTGAGGGCTTTGCCCAGCAGTGGAGGAGGGCACTTCCTGCACATATCATTTGAGTTTTAATGCTTGTGGGTTAAAATGAAATTCATCCTAGCCGAGAATGGAAAAACAACTACGAGATGTTGAACTCATCATTTCTTATCTTGTTTTGACATGGATGTGCTAATGATATTTAACATTTTGCTTTCTCTCTGAACCTCAAACTCTCACGTTATAAACTCTCCCTGGAAAAATACTAATTCTTACAGTATCATAGTGCAGAGAAATAGAAATAAATGGTATAACTAAAATTCTATTGCAAACATCACCATCAAATAAAATACTTTGAAGGATAAAGTGAAAAAGAGAAACTCCTTATCTTAGACGTAAGACTATGAAAGTAGAAATAGTCAGAAAGTTTCCCACGAGCCACTGAAGGGCTAGGAGCAGCCAGAGAAATTCCTGTGGAGGTAGATCCACACTTTTCCTTTGGGTTTTGCAAGGGTTCTGACAGAATTCTTTGTGGATCTTAAATCATCTCACATCTTCCAGGGATCATAATTCACATGGATTCTGATCATACATTAAAGACAAAAGTGATGATTGACCCTGCACGGTCAAGGATGTTCCAAAGAGTCTGATTTACCCACCATCACTATTTTCTCATCCCAATTGGCCTGTAAATTATTGTTTAAATAAAATTAATTAGGTTCTTGTTATGGTTGATAACCTCCAATTTTACACTGGGGTTTTTTTCCCCCCTTTTTTACACATTTCCCATCATCATTTAGTTCCTATGCATTTATGGTCATGATTTAACCTTCTGACTTGGTTTTTTCTCTTCTGAGAAGAAGTCAAATGCTCTGGAAGTCACCAAACCAAAATAAGATGAATTTTTAAACTGATCATTGTTGTCTGGGAGTTAAGGGAACAAAATACTCTAGCTTTACCAGAAAGTCTTTGTCCCAGGCCACAGAAGTAGAAGGAACAGCATGTGGCCATAGATTGCTACACTGAAAACAGGGCAAGGAGAAATTACACAACAGGCAGGACCTGGGGATTTGGCTCACGTGATGCCAACCTGAGATCGTGCTCAGGCAATGCTGAACACCAATGTCCACATCCATTAAATCTGTTTACTAAACTGTCTCATTATCTGTTTTGTGTCAGGATTTCTTTAGGGTGTGGTGCAGTTGGACAGATGGGCCTCAAAACCCTTCCTTCAGGCACGGAACAGGCAGGATTGGACAGATGGGCTCCAAGACGTTACCGTAAGGCCTCGAACACATGGGAGCAGAAAGGGGAAGGGAGGAACAAAAACAGGCACTCCCAGCTCTGCATGCAGGCAGAGAAGCCAGGATGAGATGTGGGAAACCTGCAGAATCTCTGCCCACCCATCACCTCACAGCTGAAACAAGGACAGCTCTCCAGGAGATGCTGGATTGCAACTCAAGAGCTGCAAATACCTGCTTGGTTTTTAATATCATTACTACTCACAGATGTGCTGGAGGGGAGTTTGTGCAGCAAAGTGCCTCAATGTTTTTTTAATAAGTGTTTTTAGCAATGAACACATGCTTTTTCTTAAAACCAATATGAAACCATATTTAAAGTGCAAAGGAGTCTAAGTAAGAAATGACTGACATTCTTTTAAGTATATATATCTTTTAACCTTCCAGATTAAGCTTTCCAACCTCTTTTTCCAAAGAAAAACACAAGACAGCAAAATAACTTTTTTAGCCAGTACTGTATTAGCTAAACAGTCCCTTGAGATTAACAACAAACAAATATTGAAGCTGACTTCCTCAGGAGGTGATTACACAAACAAATTCTCTTTTTAAAGTTCATGAAACCAATCTTGAGAAAGGTCAAGCAATGATCAACAATGTGATCCCAACGTCCTAAGGATTCCTGTAAGCAAATATAATGCCTGGCTTTAGAAACCTTGATATTTAAAGGGAATTATGTGAGTAATTACTTCAGAGTGGAAAAACACCAGTCCTGTGTGTTGTAAATACCATGGAACAGCCCCGGTGACTTTGGGGACTGTGGGACAGCTGGAAGAAGGGGCAAGGTGGTACCTTCCTGCGGTCCTGGTGCTCATTTGTACAGAGGGATGAGAGGAATGAGTGTGCTGAATCCAGCTGTTTCATACCACAGCAGAATTTTCAGGCATTCAGGGAATTCTCCATGACTCTGTTTACATTGGCTTTAAATATTTCTGTGTCACCAAAAGTGTCCTATTAATGCCCATAGGCACGAGGCATTGCCTGAACACCAGGGCAGATCCTGCCCTGAGGAATCAGTGTCTCATAAAGCAACCCCACAGGAAGCAGTGAGGACTTTTACACACATCAGATAAAATCTCTGCCCTGGTGAAACCAGGAGCGAGGTGCAGACTGCATCATTTGTGACGCATTGCTATTAAAGGAATAGGTAATTAGCTCCAGTGGATAATCATCCTGCTTCACATGGATTCTGGGTGTCCAAACTGCAGATTTCCAGACTGCCAGGAGCATTAGGTTGGACAGCATGTTTATGGTGACACTCTAAGTCATTCTCCAGGTTTTTTTTTTCCTATCAAGAGCAGAAGTACACCCCAGGCATCCCGAGGATCAGCTGCTCACTCACCCACTCTCAGCACACCCCCCAGCACCACGACACAGGCTGCACTCAGGACATTGCTGGAGTTGCTGGGGAACTCGAGGGTCCCCAGGATGTAGAGTCCTCTCAGAGGGGGCAGAGCCACATCCACCAGGATGGTCCTGTCTGGGAAACAAAGCAGAGGGGTTTTAGGTCAATGACATCAGGACAACATCACTCCTCAAAAAGTGTGAGGAGCTGGTGGAGAATGTCAGCTTGTCTTGAGCTTTGTGTTATTGAGGTTGGTTTTCATAGAAACATGGAAAGGGCCTGGGTTGAAAGGGACTTTAAACATCTTGTTCCAGCCTCCTGCTGTGGGCAGGGACACCTTCCACTAGACCACGTTTCTCCAAGCCCTGTCCAGCCTGGCCTGGGACACTTCCAGGGATGCAGTCACAGCTTCTCTGGGCAACCCCTGCCAGGCCTCACCACTCCCTCAGGGAAGAATTATTCCTAATATCTAATGTAAACCTACTATTTTTCAGTTTGAAGCCATTAGCCCTTGTTCTGTCACTCCAGCCCTTGTGAATATTCTCTCACCATCTTTCCCATTTTTGCCTCATGGAATTGAAGAGGACAAGAGATTTCTTTTGCAGAGAATGATAAATGCCTCATCCCTGGAGGTGTCCACGGCCAGGATGGCAGGGCTTGGAGCAACCTGGGATAGTGGAAGTTGTCCCTGCCCATGGCAGGAGGTTGGAACAAGATGAGCTTTAAGGTCCCTTCAAACACAAACCTTTCTGGGATTCTAGGCTTGATGGAGATGGAAAAATATCTAACAGCATCACTGAGGTGCAAAGGGCCCGCAAGTCCCCACCTTGTCAACAGCAGTGATCAGGATAACAAACTGCAGCCACACACCATGAACTAGCTCCACCAACTCTCTGTCACCACTTTTCCCTCTCTTGGTCTTGTCTTTGCTCTCCCAAGTTTAGTTTATGAAAACTCACCTCTCCCTCATCTGAGAGGAAAGCTTTGTTTACACAAACACAGCATGCAGGGAGCCACAGCTCACAGAACCACAGAATCATCAAGGCTGAAAAAGAGCTCTGAGGTCGTCGCCAGGTCCACCATCAGTTCCTCCATTCTGCATTCATATTCCCCTTTAAAAATCAGTTCACAATGACCAGGGCAAACCACCATTCCCTCAAATCCATAAGGAGAAAGCAAGGGGGATATTTTTACATTTCAAAACTGTTGTGGGTCGAGCACAATGACAACAACACTGCTGCTTCCTAAAGCTGCAATCTGTAGCCTGGGAACCTTTAAAATGCCTCTTAAGTGTTCCAAGTAGGACATGAGCAAGGACGTAAATGGTGGATCATTTAGAGGGAGCTCCCTGCACAGAGGTGAATTCCACCCTCAGGGCCCATCTAATGTTCTTGGATGTCGCTAAGAGCTTCTCAGCTGATTGCACTGGAAAATAGCTCAGGCTCTGAAACTGTGATTTCCATGCCCTTTCATTATTGACAAGAGTAACAGTACGGTGCATCTCTCAGTCAGTGGGTGTTCCTAGAAGAAGGAAAAGCAAGGTGTTTCCCTAACAAGGGGCTCAATAATATGATCTAATAATGGATTTCATAGAAACAGAATGCAGGAAAAAAAATCTCCAACATAATGACAGCCCTACCCTACATAGAGATTTTCTGTAACCCTCCTTGTTCTCATAAACATTTATTGCAAGGCATAGACAACAGGAGATATTAAGGAACACACATATTTTTCTGGTGAATTTTGAGAGTGGTGAGAATGAGACACTTGAAACTGGTTTTGTGTGGAATATAAGAACCATGAAGTGTCTTAGGAAGAGGTTCAGCTACTCAGGAGTTTCACTTCTGCCTGTGGACATTGGCAATTGCTTTGGATGGGAGCACAAATGACAACACAATGGGTAGCACAGAGAAAGTCCTTGCTAAAAATCATATAATCAGGACTGGCTCAAACTATTTAGCACACAGGTTTAAGAAAATTTCCAAGCCCTGTTTGCATGGAACATAATCAATAAGATTCTGTGAAAACCTATATGAAGTACACTCAGAAGCTGGGTGAAAGAAAATACTAGTAGGCTGTCTTTAATAGTAGCATTTTCTAGTTTTTTGCCACTTGTCTTTGCAACCCTGAAGCTTCACAACCTCAAGGGAAAGGAAAATTTTATTTCAGGTTCTGTTTTCATGCCTGTAGTTTTGGCTTTGCTTACAGATTTGTTTGTTTCCTACTTACATACTCCTGTCTTTATCCCAGTGAATCAATTGTCCCACCTCGTCCTTTTCCCCTCTGTCTTTTTATCCTTTTTTCTCTGGCCATAAGCACCCTGAAAGCCAGGATGTCTGTTGTACACCAAGTACAGCAGCAAGTCATGGTTTATCTGAACCCCTCATCCCAAAACAAATTCCCTGCATCCTTGGGCTGAAACACCTTTCAAGCATGCAAAATTTTCACAGCATTCAGATGAAGTAAGTCTCTAGGGAGCAAGAGCATTTTTTTCCTTAAATCTTATGGTGTTAGTAATTAATATATTTTTACCGGCATGAAGAGACTCCTGTCTATAATCTCTTTACATGACAGGTACAGTCCCATGCCCTGCAGAGCTGTGAAGGGAAAGCTCAGGATGTGAGGATGTGAAACAGAGAGGAGAATAAGGGGGGAGATGTTGTTAAAATGGTCTCTCTCAGACAGAAGGGGAATCTGGTTTGTGAAATCACAGCTCAAGAATGTGGCAAAAAGCTGCAGTTGACAAAGGCCATAAGTATATTCATCAAACAAGGGCTGAAACATTTTTACAAGGAAAAGAAGCGGCGCTTCCAGGCATGCCATTTATATGTCACATTTCAGTCTAGAACAGAGATTTTTTTGCTGAGTTGCACATCTTTCTAAAAAAGATTTTATTAAGGAAATGCTGACTACTCTGCAACTGTGGTATCATGTGTGAGAGCCTTGAAAAGTAGGAGTGAGAAATTCCCCCATTCAGAGATATCTCTGCAAACTTGGAGTTTCTTCAGTTTAAAAGGACAGCACTCTGGGGTGTGATGCTTGGGGTGTGAAGTCCTCAGAGGGTGAAATGTTGCTCTGTAGAAACAACAGAACCTCCTTTGAGGGGGAAAATGCCTTTCCACACTTGAGGAGGAAAGCAAACAGATTCAAAGGCATCTTCCTTACAGAATACACTCATTTACCTCATAGAGGGAGATATGACTTAGCAGTTAAAACAATAAACTTTAGGTCACTGAGCTCAAAGGATTTACCTTCAGAGAAAGACAAACTAGAGCTGTTTTCCCACCACGAAAATATTCATGGAATGGCAAGAAACCACTTTCAGCAAACCACAGTTTGAGCTAGAAAACAGGGCAATATTTCATTGTGCATAGACTTTCTTCAGACAAAAAGCTCACAGGTATGCCAGAGTCTTCATGTTCAGATGTACAATACTGAGAAGTCACTAATTACTCCAGCAATGACACAAAATGCCTTTGATCAGCCACACTGCTGTATAAAACACCATAGCATGCCATTGAATGGAAATCAGGCACAACAGAGGAGCTATTATATGGGATACAGTACTCCAGCATTCATCTTTTCAAACAGAAAAACTTCAAAGAAAATCAAAATCAGAAAATGAAGAACAGAGTGAATTCCACCACTGGAGAGGAGAAAAAAAAAAAAAAAAAGGAAGATAGAAATTGCCAGAGGCTACATGATATCATATCAATACCCTTCAAAACAGCATTCCTTTGCTTGGAATTATAACACATTCTCCTTCCACTCAGAGCACGCTGCATCAGGAGTGTGTCACACTAAAAACCATCAACCAAAGCCCTGAAAATCCCAGGGCTTTGGGAAGCTAATGCCCCTGCTGGCTGCTGGAGTGGCATGACTAAACTCCTTCAGCTGGTTCTCCAAGGTGGTGATGCTGCTGCAGCCTGATGCATGTGAGAGGTCCCTGTGGGATGGCCGTGGCTCTGGGGGAGGAACTTCCAGGGATAAAAGCACAAGCTGTGGCAGCCTGAGCTGAGCATTTCCACATCAGGCTGGAAGAGACTCGTATCCACTGGGGACACAGACACTGGTGGGAATTGTAGCAGCACACCAACGCTAAAAGTCACTTTTACATGAGGAACCCACCTTTGTTGCAAGTGAAAGTCATCCTAGTACCAAGTCTGTGAAATCAAACAGGGCAAAAAAAAGAAAGAACTTAGCAGACAACCCCAATTTCCAAGCTTGCCAAATCTCTGGATGTCAAGCAGACACCAAGCAAGAACACAAAAATCTGGTTTCTAATGTGTATATTTTGCTAATAGAGGCATTTTCTACCTTTTCAAACCTTGCTGAGACCAGCCCATGAGGTAGCCCTTATGTTGCAATTCTGCTTATTTTGTTAACTAAGCAGATTGAAGCCCTCAACAGCTAAATTTAGGCGGTGCCCCAGTTCTCCAGTGAACTCTAGGAATCCACATTCAGTCAAAGATTTCAACAGTGTCAGGACAAAGTCTTTCCCTGTGCTTCTTCACACTAGAAATGAGCACTAACCATCTATTATTTGCTTTTATGACTCTAAAACTTTTATGTTCTTTGGGGGCTGAAAGGACTAAACCAGTGATGCACATCATACCAGAAGCAGGCTCATGTCTTGGCTTTCAACGTGAAAATCATTAGATGATGGCTCCCAGAAGAGAATTTTAAGTAACCAGAAGACAGCAAAGAGTAAGACACAGCTGCATCTTGCCATGAGTGAATTACAAAATTTTTTTTGTGTGTGCATAGCAGCACAAAGTTTGGGTGGTTTGTAGAACATTTGTTCTCTTAAGAACAAACTCTCACTTTTTTGAAGGCATCTGGAGTCATTCTGAGTTTAGCAGGGTCTGCACAAGCCAGTGGAAATGGGAACAGAAACATCCATAAAATGCTACAATTAAAGATACATTTTAAAGTTGTTGATTTCATTTTAGATTTTGGATCCAAGTAAGGGGCTGATTTCCTTTAAAGTGGAAACTCAAACACTTGTGGCAGCAAAGCAAAGCATGAGAAATGGACAGAAAATTCCTCTTGCCTATTTTGAGCAACAAATCCAGTTCCCTTATCACCCTGGTGAGGACCATGACTCCAGTTTCAGACCCTGTGCTCTGTTGATTCCACTACCAGTGAGTGTCTCAACACTTTCAAACCAGCAGGAAGGAAGAGGGAGAGCAGAAATAAAACAGAGAGAGGGTGATCAGAAAAGGCAGACATGCAACAAAATAGATGGTGTGATAGACAGCCTGTCTTTGTTTGTGTTTGTGTTCTTGGCATAAAATCAAAGGAGGATTCCAGAAAGGCACTGGAGAGAAGAATAATTTCTGCAAATCAACCAGCACATACATTTACTCTGGCAATGGGAGTGAAGAGATTTTTACAGAACCATAGAATCATGGAATAACCTGGGTTGGAAGGGACTCACAAGGATCACTGAGTTCAGCTGCTGGCACTGCACAGAAGAGCCCCAGGAATCCCACTGTGTGTCTCAGAGTGTGATCCAGAGCCCTCCCCAGCACCTTTGTCCTTCTCTGGATCTGCTCCAGCCCTTCACCTTTGCAGGAGTCACAGAGGAACTTTATTCACTGCACATCACAAACTCATCCTTCATCCTCCACTCTTGATCTGACCTAAATGGCAGAACTCCAAACCCTCAGCCAAACCTATTTATTTATTCGTTTGTTACCCTCTGCTTCTGTGTAAGTTGTGATTTACCTCTCTGCCTCCTCATATCTGCATCTGACACATGATGGTGAAAACCGGAATGTTCTGGTCCTTTTGCAGTCATGGACTGACATTGATGAATTGGTTATCACAGAATCACAGAATCATTAAGGTTGAAAAATACCTCTAAGGCCATCGAGTCCAACCTGTGACCAATCCCCACCTTGTCCCCAGCCCAGAGCACTGAGTGCCACAGCCAGACCTTCCTTGGGCACCACCAGGGATGGGGACTCCAAACCTCCCTGGGCAGCCCCTTCCAGTGCCTGACCACATTTCCATGAGCAAATTCTCCCTGAACTCCAACCTCATTTACTCTTGAGCTCAATGTAACCTCCCCCAAAACTGAAGAAAAGTACTATTTTAAAAAGTACAGCATTCGGGCGGGGGTTTTTTTCATATTTATCAGAAAATCGAAGATTAAACTATATATATGTTGAAGGTGGATCATAGTTCTTAATGTAACCTGCAATTATATAAATATATAAGTATATAATCTTTAATGACAGGGGCCAGAGAAGCCCTAACCATGACCGAACCTCCATGCCTGAATACCAACACAAACATCTCCTTTTACAAAAGCTGTAAATCAAAACCATGTGAGAGAGGAATAGACATGAAGCAGTGTTATCCACATTTCCAGAAGTGGGGCTGTGGTAGGTGGAGAGACTTAATTGGTTTCAAACAAGTGAGAAAAAGAGAGCATCAGGTTCTAGAATATTTCAGGTACATATCAAACAATGTCAGTTGGATCTTTCAATAATTATATCTGGAAAGGACCTCAGGACCTCATGTAGTCCAACTTTCTGGGCAAAGCAGGGTCAGCTCTTGTATAAAATGGTTATCACAAGCTTTTTCTCCAGATTTTATTGCAAATTCCCTAGTGTATTTACCAAAATCCACTTTTCATGCAGTAATGTTGTAAGATGAGCAGGAAACATAACTAAAGCTGAAATCCAAGTTGAAATACAGGCCTAAGCTAAAATGTCTAGGAGGCATCCACAGCAAATGGTTTGAGAGACTACCATTGACAGCTGGAAATTACAACGGGAAAATAAAATGGAAGGTGATGCAATTGCAGAAATGTAAAATATGATCCTTGCTCAAAACACAGAGAGAGATGGGTCAAGAGATGATCTCCTGGTGAGCTGTGGTTCTGGGTCTTACAAATTCTCTTCTGAATTAAGGGCCCTGTACCTACTTCAGCTTGAGAGTCAATAAAAGTGCTTTTGTTGTGTGTATGTGAAAATGGAAAAGAATTATCATTCTCTTCCAACAACTACATTTTTGTATTGCAGTCTTGGTGACAAGGAACAAATGTGGGGTCCTGCACATACTGGAATGGCCACCAGGGCCAAGGAGCCCATACTGGAACACAGATATAAATCCCAGTGTAGGCAGAACCCAGCACCTCCTCAGGAATTAGGCACCTTTCCCTCCTCACGTACTTGGCAGGATGATGACGTCTTCCCCAGGGCCTGGGATGCTGCCCTTGGATCCACCCCAGCCTTTTCCCACACCATTCCACGCCTCTGGGTGTGACCATTTCAAGACAGCACCAGAAGGAACTACAAAACAGGATATATAAATACAAAATTATCATTTTCTATAGCTGGAAGAATTACCATTTCTTTGATAGTCAAGAATCTGTGATGTTAACATCCTCCTTTTGTTGCTGATGAAGCAGCAGTAACTGCACTTTGTTATTTTCCATGCTTAAAGAAAACTGCTTGATTGAATTCCCAGGGCATAGGAAATTCCATACTTTCCCAAAGTATGAAAAATTTTAAATAATTAATGATCAACTCTTACAAGCTTGTTAACACCCAGAAAAGCAGGAGTCTTCCTGTTTCAAGGGGTGACCGAGACCTGTCATGGAAAAGCAGCTTGACATGGAAACTCTTGCTCTTTCCCCCAAAGTTTTTTTTCTACTCAATCCAAAAGAAAACTCCTGAGCCTGAGGAAAATATTGGGAGAAAGTAAGTTCACAAAATGCAGGTGCTTGGCTTACATTTGTATTTTAGAGAGCTAACGAGCCAGGCTCCATTAATTAATTGTCCCTAAATTTGTTCTGCCACAGGAGAAGAAGGGAAGCCTTCAAGGGGAAATCCTGCACATTAAGTTTAGTAAATCCTAGACTAATGCAGGCAGGGCCTCCCTCTGGAGGCCTCTGCAAGCACCTACTTCTGTCCTTCCACTGTAAAGGGAATTCTGGAATTTTTTAATTGAGGAAAGCTTCTCTGGGGATTGAAAATATGGGAGCAAGCACATGCCTAGGTTTTGGGGGCTAGACCCAGCTCAGTAATGTTGTGGTATACAAAAAACCTCTGTTGTCAGCACAGAAATTAAACTCATGTCGAGTTCCTTAAGTCTGAGTCTGTCTCTCCAATCACTTTTTTGTTCTTGGAGAAACCAAAATGTCCCTAAACTCTTTTTCCACATACGTGATTATTGTTAATACACAGCATAGCAAGGCAGTTGATATCCAAAAATATCAAAATTTAGACGTCTCCCTTGTCTCTGGTATATTTTTCTGTCTGATTCAACATGAAACTGAGCAGTAATATCCGACTATGGAGCACTAAAATACTCTGCAGTTTTACATTCTCCATGACCTTTCTGATCTGCTGTTGAATTTCCCACCAAAGGTTTATAGTGTTTTATACTGTGGAACCAAACACTTATCTTGAGCAATGGTACATAGGGCTCAATGAAACACCTAAATGAACACCAAGAGTCTCTGTTGGCTTGATAGATGTGCAAAATACTGAGGTGAAAAATAGCAATTTACTCCTGAAAAAAAACATGAAAAAGAAATTGTGTGACTCCCAGACCAAGGTTTTCTGACACACTGTCACATACCTGGGGTAGGTAAAGCCTCTCTTTCCTTCTCTTTCAGTGTGACTTGAATTATGTCAGCTCCTGTGACTGAACACAAAGAATTTTAGGGAGTTACAACAAGGCCTTTCAAATTAACACCATAAAAACTAGTAAATAAATTTCCACACATGAATTCCTAACAACATACATTTTTTACAAAAACATTTTCTTTAAGAACAACTATACATGTTTTCTAAGCATTTTTTTGTCCTGTTATTTTGTGCTTTGAGAGAGGATTAAACAAACACAATTTACAGATACGGAAGGTCTCAAGACAACTCATTAGAAACAGCTAAAAAGAAAACATTCAACAATCAGAAATTCTAGGCTGGAACTCAAATCTCATTTATCCCACTATAAATCCACAGCAGTTCCACTCACACAAGCAATATCACACCATTGAATGCATAATGTATTAACTGGCTCAAACAGCGAAATACAGCTTTTGTTTTGTACTTCGGTTTTGATTTCTTTTTTTTCCCCCCAAAAAAAAATCTGGTATCTGAAAGGGATGCTTTAATTAGTCAGACTTTATAGACTGGAGACAGGGACCCTGTGTTCTGTGCTGTGAAAAGAGGTCAGCAGCAATTATCACAGTGGTAACCTTTGTGCCCGTGTATTGTCAGCAGGAGAAGGGCCACAATAATGCAAATCAAAGAGGAGCAGGAGAAAGCTGCTTCAGACCCAGCTAAAATCCCACCTCCTCTTCATCTCCAGTGGCATATAAAGGCACTTCCTTTCAGTCACCAGACTGGAACAACTATAGGTTAAAATAGAAACACTCTGACAAACAAATAAATCTCCTGTCCTCTGCCCAGCCCCTTATGGTGACCCTAAAGTGTTGTTGGAAGAATTTTTTTGGGGGAGTAGAAGAATTGTATCAATGAAGCCATTGTCAGAACTTTCCTCAGTTCCAGAACATGCCTGGAACTTTCCTCTGTGTGCATCAACCCACCGATGGGAATTCATGCCATATTGTAATTTACTTATTTTATCTTTAAACAAGTCTCTGTACTTTTAAATTGCGAAACCCATCCTTCCCCACCTCCCTCCTTTTCTCCCAGTGCAACTGAGCAAATTTAAAATAACTGAGGTTCATTAATTTTAAGTGTTCAATAAATTAGTATGAATAATCAAAAAACTTGATTCTTTCTGATAATTACTATTTGATGTCAGTTGAAAGCACTCGATTGAGTTAGCAGCATATGCTCCTATGCCAAATGAGGCTTCCATAATTAAATAGAAACTGATTCCATGAGGTTTTTCTCGTGTCTGATTAATTAGTAATCAGGTGCCTCAGCCCTGTTCTTCAGTGACACCTTCTCTCCCAATGGTAGCTGGGATCTGATCCATGTATCAGTCAAGTCAATCTGCCCCAAACCATCACACAGAGCTCACACTGAACAGCAGCATGCCTTGAGTGGCCACAAGGTGAACATTTGAGGGGGAAAAAATGACATGAAACTGCTTATTTAAAGCCTCTGACACAGCTCTTGTGGCTTTCAGACAATACATCTGTGTGTACTTTTATGGTTATGGTGTTTTTCCTTCTCATACAGGGCAAAACAGCTGCCAAGGCTTAGGAAAAACAAGACAACCAAGCCCTGATACTATCCTTTTTCACTTAAATATATTTTGAGAGGTTTGTTAGGGTTTGGGTTTTTTTTTTTTTTGCTTACTTTTGCAGGCATTAGAGTGAAATCATCTAATTAAGGATGTTTGTATTTTTTAGAGAAAAGCTGTTCTAATTAAATCCTGAGGGGACATAAAACTTGATCAATATGGTGCATAGACCTCATAATGGGGTTCAATCCCATTATATGGTGAAGAAAGGAACCATTAAGACTTAATTCAGTACAGAGTTTTAGCACTGCCCTGTCCAGACTCAGGGCAATAAGAAAAATTTCTCCTATTTGAGGTGTCATCCCACCAGAGAGCATGAAAATTCAAACCATTATAAGTTATTTATACCCTTGACATGAGCATAAGAATCAGGGACAGAATTCTCCCCAGAACTCTCCACATCCTTGTAACTTGTACAATTATTTATTTTGATGGGGTGTAAAGTGCAATGGTTGTGAATCAGCAGTGTTTTGTTGCCTTTTCCCACAAATACTCCTAAAAACTGATCAAGAAAGGTAAAGGCCTTGGGATTAATCAAGGCTACAGTGCCATAGTCCTGCTGGTGGTTTTGTTTTGCTGCTGAGTACGTTGTCACTGGGTTTTGCAGGACAGGAAGAGATAC
The DNA here is from genome assembly GCF_021018805.1 of Prinia subflava. NCBI lineage: Eukaryota > Metazoa > Chordata > Aves > Passeriformes > Cisticolidae > Prinia > Prinia subflava. The sequence continues at coordinate 3,670,184 of NC_086248.1, read as the reverse complement.
AGGCACTACAGATGAAGGACATCATTAGTAAACATTGAATTAAGGTGACTCTTGGCAAAATGTAGTTATAAGGCTCCAGGGTTTAGTTGTATAAAACCTTTATAAGCCTCATCAATTTTCTGCCTTATTACAGCTCCTCCTGGATGTTTGGGCTGTGAATCATAAATATAGGCCTTCTGGATGATACTGCTGGTAACTTTTCCTGGTTCAGGGCTCCTTGAGTGAACATGAAGGAGGAGCAACTCAGTCTTTTATCAGCTTTGCAGTGACTCGGAATTTTGCCTGTGGATATTAGGAAGGGCTGAAACTAGGATAAATGGCTCCAATAGCCCGACTTACAAATAACAAGCAGCTCCATGCTATTTAACATCAATTGGGCTAACATCCATCACCAGGAAATCAAAACTTTTTAGACAGCACAATCAACAACACAGTGAGACACACCTCTAGAAACTGGAGAACCTGGGAGAGGGTGTTTTGTCATCCCCTGTAAGGAATTTTCTGCAGGAGATACCCAGAAGTATGATATAATGAGGACAATGAATAGGGAGAAGGGGTGTAAAAATCCATTTTATATACATATAAATAGATAGATACAATTTCATTTTTATTTATATAGATAAATATACATACACACACACATATATACATGTATATATGTCTTTGGGTTGATGGACACAGATTCTTGCTTACAGCAGACTGGCATTTGTGTGAAATTCCTCCAGCAGATATAACATAATCAAAAAAATCAACCCTGACAGGACTATAAGGGCATTTCATCATCTTATTTCTGCAACTGCTGCACTCTGGTTTCTCTGCTTCCACGCCAGAAGGACAGGAGCTCACCCAGCAGGAGAAGGTTGTTTTGTCCCTTTGTGCCTGTTACAAAAATCGAGCAACTGAGGGAACGGGGTAGGCAGTGTCAGCCTGGAGAAAAAGAGTCCCAGGGAGGGTCCTACTGCTCCCTGCCATTCCCAGGGTGAGGTCACAGCCATGTGGGTGTTGGTCTCTTCTCCCAGGTAACTAGCAACAGGACAAGAGGAAATGGCCCTAAGCTGCACCAGGAGAGGTTCAGGTTGGAAATCAGGAGGAATTTCTTTTTGGAAAGGGTGGTTAAGCATTGTTACAGACTGCCCAGGAAGCTGGTGGAGTCACCAGGCCTGGAATTGTTAAAAAAATTACTGGATGTGGCTCTCAGTGCTCTGATCTGGGTGAGATGGTGGGGATGGGTCACAGGTTGGACCTGGTGACCTTGAAGGTCTTTTTCAACTTAAATCATTTTATGATTCTGTGATTACAAGGGGCACCTTTTTGCAAAGAACTTTCATTTCATAGAAGTCACTGAGCAGCCCACATCTGGTCAACTCTCTGAAACAACTGATGTGGGTGAGTTTTATCTGGCTGGAAGAAAAGACTCATCCCTGTACAATCAGTCCTCTGTAAAGAATTAACTCCATTCTTTTTGTCTTTCACCCAGGATTCTCCTTTACCCCCAAGCAATAAGGCTGCAGAAAATATCTGTGTTTATTTATTTTCTGTACTTTAATATTAGAAACAAACATCCTTAAGAGTGTTTTTCCTCCTATACAAAGCAATTACAGAAACCCACAGAGCCTAATGGAAGTGAGATCATTCTTTAGGAATCTAGAAAAGACACTAAGTATAATCAAATTATATTTTTAAGAACTATGGAAATTGTAAACCTGCTTCTGACACAGCAGTAATGTGAGGTTGAGCCTCAGGCCCTCTTAACAACTCACACATGAGCAGCCTGAGCAAAGTCAGCAGGATGACCCATCTCCATAAAAGTTGTGTCTACTGAAAAATGTATTTGGGATAAATAAAAAGTTTGATAATGCTTTCAGTGATGTTTTCAATAATGTTTCTGTCCAGCATGTCAATATTAGGGAAAAAAAAAAAAAAAAAAAAAAAAAGCCAAGAGAAATCTGGAGCTGAAGGAAGCCAACACTTTGTTTCATTCCAAAAGAAAGCTGTTTAAACATTTCAAAAGTGAACTAAAAGGAAACAACATCTCTCTAGTTTGTAGCCAGTTCCAGTATTGCCCAGAGACCTTAACCAAGGAGCAGTACCACGCTGTGGCACCATATGCTGAAAATTGTAACAGACTTAAAAAGCTCATAATGTTATTATTGCAGTTTACAAAGGATATTTCTCCTAAAAAATATCCCAGATGTCCCAGTGGGATGTTCCTTTCCACCATCCTTGTTACAATGAGTGTTCTCTTTTTTTTTGATTCAGCATGGTCATATCATGTGAAATGTGGTTGAGCCACAGCCCATGGGTGTTTCAGAGTCACACCACAGTTGCAGGCCCACAGTGACCTTTGAGGATCACTGCTCTCAGCACATAGGGTGCCTCAGAGAAAATCGGGGTGATGCTATGAATCATGTCAAAGCAAAGCTGGGGATGCAGAAATGACTGGCATGGGATGCTTCAAGCTCACCAAGACTCCCCTTCACCCAGAATCCAGAGGGAACATGGGATTACCTATCCTTCGATACAGATTCCTTTAAAATGGTCTGAAAAGGTGATTTTTAAAGTGGCTTAGAGGCTGGTTAACAGAGTTTCATGTATGTAGGTAGCAGTGACTATCTCTGTTAATAGGATCATTGCCCATATAACAGAAATATTCTCTATTACAATTATTTCTCCCCATTCAGCACCCCCAGCATTCTCCTTCTCCCCAGCCTAATTTACAAGCCTCCAACCATCAGTGCAACTTAACTCCGTTAATCCCCTCCATACGGTCCATTTTCTTGCCTTTTGTGTTAGACCATTTTTTTTCTCCCCCAAAGATAAACAAACACTTGCGTGACATCAGGCAATTTCAGATGGAAGAGGGCATCCGAGCCCAATGCAAACTTCTGGCCAAGGTGGCTTCATTTGGCTTCGTTTGAATAACAATATCTTCTCTGTCACGGGGTTTTCCTTCCCCTTTTCCCCATTTTCTCCCCCATGCAGGCCCGAGCAAAAGGCTGTGTGAATTCAGGAGCCTGCCCATTAATGAGCTGGCATCTGATCCGTATTTACCGACGTCGATTTTGGGAATAACGCACCCCTGCCACTTCCCCGCAGTTTGCCCTAAAAGGCTTTCCGAGGGGCACAAAAGCAGAGGGTCAAAAGTGAGTTGACCCCTGCCAGAATGTACAATTATTGCGAGGAGGTGGTACACCAGCAGCTGTCGAAACCCCACCGAAGCGCTTCCAAAAAGTTGGAGGATGACTAATACGCCGGAGCTCTCCCCTGCGCCCCGACTTGGGGCAGGAAGAATTATGGCCCTCCCGAGCAGCTGCAATAATTGTCCTGCCATTGTCCCCCGGCCCTCCCTCCGCCACCCCCTACAAGTGCCTATTGTGGCCATGGAGTCGAGTGATTTTATGCTCTGATTTTATGCTCGGGCTGATGCTGTTTGCGCCCAGCTGCCCGGGCGCTGACACACGAGCCCGGAGAGGGGGGACCCGCGTCTGCTAGACGGGGCTGCAACATACCAGACCTTTTACATAAGTCAAACAGGAACAAATGACTCTTTATCGGCCCCTACTCCCTTTGAAGTGGCGGCTGCTCATGGGTCCTTACAGCTTTTCCTCCTTAGCCCGAGCAAACATCCTCCTTTTGATATGCTACATGCTCATTATCTCTGCCCCATTTAATGATTTTTGATTGAAGGGTGGCAGCGCGGTTGCCAAGAGGGGAGTTAAAGAGGCTCCACGCAGTCAGGACAACAAGAAAGGCTTTCCTTGTGCAGCAGCCTAAATTTGGAGTTTCTTAACAGTGTGTTCTTGTTCTTAGCAGCAGATAAGGGCTGAGCGTGAAATTCTTAATTAAGCAGTAAATAGAGAGTGGGGTGTCAGCAGATGCAGCCTGTAGCCATGGAGACCAGGACTGATGAAGGAGGGAGCTCAGGCTCAGCGCCGGCCCCGGGCTCGGGCATGACTGACAGCTGAAGAATCCCACAAAGCTTGTAAACGGGATTAATTAGTTGGCTAATTATTTCATAGAGTTAAATGTAAATAAAATATTTTAAAAATAATAAAAATTCTAAAAGAGCCGACTTGCAGAGTTAGGCGGGAAGATGTTCTGAAGGCCAGATCTTCCAGCCTTGTCCTCTCCAGGTGGGTGGACTGGTGGGGTTTTAAGGCCAGAAGGGACTATTGTGGCAGCTTTCCCTGACCTCCTCCGGAGCATGAATTTCACCTCATGAGGTTTCTAATAGCTTCTCGCAGAGCTGGAGCACATTTCCCTGAGAAGCATCTTCTAAGGACTCTGAGTGATGGAAAGTCCACCACATGCCATGAATCTGCTCTGCTGGCTAATTATCCTCACCCTCTCAGCCTGCACAGTGGAGAAAAGGACAGAAATTAAATCCCACACCAGGGCCAGGAATCTGCTTGCTTTGTTTCAAACTTTTACCCTACACTGGCAGCACAGATTTTAGGTACCTGACACTGAATTATTGACCTCACTCCTAAAAACGTCCTCACAGAAAATGTTCACAGTATGAATTACACATGTTAGGTGTTTTCATAAATTTCTCCTCATGTACTTTGGATGGTTGTTTCTCTTTCTATTATAATGAAGGACCACAACAAGCTCTTCATTTAACAAAAATCGAGATGAAAATAAGGCAAGAGAAGGAAAAGAAAATATCTGTGATGCAAGAGTGACATATGCCAGGCAGATCACTTTTGTCCCAATCTTCCCAAGACTGTCATCTCCTCTGTTTTCAACAGCAGAGACCAAGCTACAGATGTCTTCCTCTGAGCTTTCCCATGCTGCTCTGACAGTGCAATTCAGAACATGCAAACTGAAATGCAGTCATCTTTTATATTTGAACGAACAAATTTATGCTGTTAGTAAACAGAAATAATAAAATATTTTTCTTCTTTCAGCAAATACTTGACCTGATCTCTAGCAAGGCTTAGACACAACAGCTGAATTTATAGTAGCCAATCAACACCTGAGCTGTATCTAAACAGAGCCAGGACACAGAACTAAGACCAGGACCCCAATAATCTGCATGGTTATAATGCTGGCCAAATTCCTGGCACAGCCTTGGCCTAGACAGGCAGACTCCTAGATGGTGACCAGTACAGTTTGGGATTTAGCAAGCCCAGGGATCTTTTATAATTTGAAGCCCTTGTACATCCAGCCCATTTTTAGAGCTAAAATGTTAAACACAAGCTATGCTGTGACACTTGCTGAAGAACCAGAGGTGGACACAGCACCTGTAATCCTCAGACTGAGGTTAAGGTTTAGGCTTCCCCACCTCTCCACAAACGTGATTTTCCACACTGGTTGATTTTCACTGTTGCCAGACCAAGCTCAGTGGATTGCTTGTCCTCATTCCAGGCCTGTTTTCCTCTCCACTGTCACAATGATTGTTCTAAAGGCATCCTACATGAGAAAGCTATTTGCATGCCATCTCAGTAGTGCAAAATCAAGGGAAATTCATTAAATTTAATGGAACGGAAGAGTGAAAAATAATCTGTTGTAATGAAAATCATCATCTTTCCTGGTATGAGTCATGAAGGAAAAGTTAATCTTCTCAAAGGCACCGATATATTTGTGTTTCCTAGTTCTGCTGCTATTAATAGAGGCAACAATCATGACCTTGCTTTTGACATATAGAACATAGACATTTATAAAATCATTTGCTTAAGAATGGGAATTCTGGAAAATGCCAATTTCCTAAAAAAAAAAAAAAATAGCACACTCCATGATCTCATGTACAAAGTCACATAGGCAAAGGTCTAAGATGTGTTTGGAAGTTCCCAAATCCAGGAAAAATTCTCTCCCAGTAATCTTATTGCCTTCAGTAGGCTAAGCCTAGCAAGATGACCATGACTTATTCATGATACCTGTGATATAGGACTAGATGACAACAGAGGTCATTAGTGGAATTTAATGCCAGGACCACTCCAAAAAAAAAAAGACAATTCAAATACAACTAATGTCACCTGACCTACTATTTATGGTACATTCCTTTTGTTCCTAGGTCAGGCATCAGATAGATCAGTTAGGGATGGACCTGATGTGCACTTACCTATTTGATTGACATTTTGAAGGACTTCTCACTCATTGAAGGGCTGTTGAAAGTTGGCCTTGAGTAGATTTGGGGTTTAAATTAAAAAGACCTCAGCTCTGTCACCATCCTTCATCACAAATGTAGATTGCAACCCCCAAATTGCACTTACCCAAATAGGTGAACTTCCCCAGTTTGCTGTCAAGATGCCAATCACAGCTCCTGTGGTGCCCATATGAAGGTAGCGATGGGAGTTGCTGTCCCCTCCTTGTCCCACAGGACACCACAGCCTCAAGATGGGCAGGAAGATCCTTGTGTTCCACCAGCAGGTAATTCCCAGCCTTGAAGTTGCTAAACGTCACTGAGTACTGGAAAAGAAGGAACCAAAAAACCATGTCTGAGCCTGTATAGCTCCGTGGAGTGCAACATAACGAGGTAAAGAGGATGGTGCTCCTCACAGGCAACATGTGTTGAAAACATGGAAAAAGATGTAAAACTGAGCAGGAGGTGATGGTAAAGCAGAAAAAATCAACTCCCCTCATCACCTTTGAAAGGTGAGGATGAACAACGCCTTCTGAAAACTGTGCTTCAACATGACTTAAGACATTAAAAATCCTGTTGCTTCCTACGCACCACACTAAACTTTCACCTAAGATATCCAAAATCATCAAGTGTCCAAGGCCAGGTGGGATGGGACTTGGAGCAACCTGGTCTAGTGGAAGGTGCCCCTGCCTATGGCAGGGGTTGGAACTGGAGGAGCTTTAGGGTCCTTTCCAACCCAAGCCATTCCAGGATTCCACGACCTTCGTGCTCCAGGTGACTACTGAGAGCTTATCTAAGAGGTAAGAGAGAGCTTATCAGTCATCTTATCTAAGCCTATAAATTCAGAGAGACTTTCTCAGTGCACTTAACTCCATTTTTTATTCTCTCTGTTCATTTAAAGAGATGAAAGTGTGATTATCTCTTCCAGATATAATTTTGAAATTATAAAACCTTCCCGTGTTACCTGGAGCTGTTTGCTGACCAAAGGGTTGTCAAATGTCAACGTGTAAGTCTCTTTATCCAAGAGAAGAGCCATCCAACCATACAGATTTGATAAAGTATCAGGGACATAATTGACTGTGTTTGTCTTATTCCTACTGTCAGTCACATTTAAATTATAGGGAATGTCAGGAGCCTCTTTTCTGCAGGAAAAAAAAAAAAGTAATTACATTTTTGCACTGAACTCTGTCATTTTGCCACCTTTACAGTTCTATTTTTATTTTAATTACAGTAGCTGTGCTGGATCTCCCTTAAAATATGTCCACATTTTTGTAATTCCTTACAAATGTCATAAGAAACAATATTTTGCCTTAAGTGCTGTAAGAAGAGAAAGAAGAAAAGAGAGACACAGCACGTAGGAATAAAGGAAGAGGAAGAAAGCAGAGAAGTGCTAACACCCAGGTACCAACTTTTACACTGACATAGTATTTTCCCTCCACCAGACTCATGGGCCTTAGGTTCAACTTCCAGGATCCTCAATAAATTTTATAGTTTTGTTATTAGCCTCATCCCAGGCTGGGTGGGATTTGGAACAACCTGGTCTAGTGGAAGGTGTCCCTTCCCGTGGCAGGGGGTGGAATGAGATGATCTTTAGGGTCCCTTCCAACCCAAAGCATCTTGTGGTTCTGTGATTACTCACTCCCATTTGAATGGTCAAAAGTTTCTCTGAGCCTGAAAACACAAAAATCCTGTGTAATTCAAAGAGTTGATCTTTGCCTGTAGTCAAAGACTGATTAAATCCTACACAAAATGGGTAAACCTTTAGTACAGCAGTTCTTCTGAGCATCCAAATGAGAATTCAACCCCCCTTTTTCACTAGAACTTTGCACTCCTAATTTATGACCAGTCTAGTCAAGAAGAACCCTTAGTGAACAGATCAATATTAGCATTGATATCTTGAGGGGTCATATACCTTTTAGATTTCAGGTTGCAGTAAACTACTCTCAGTTTTGACATTTGAGCTGACACTGAGCTTAAAAAATCACCTTTTTTAAGCACCCCTTGAATAATTTTTCTCAATATTTGAACCGTTACCTTACAACTACACATCTCAGCATATTATCTAACCTCTCAGACTGGATATGGCTCACTAACCCAAGACAGTGATGAAACTCATATCATCCTGCAATTTGCCTGTATTTTCAATTTTTGGTTGGTTTGTTGTTTTTCTTTCCCCCAAGTGCTTCAGAGATGGTGCAAAATCACCAAAGCAGTCATCCCAGATACATTTTTCTTTTCTCTTTTAAAATCAGTTCAGGGATTTTTAATTTGTTGTTGTTGTTGTTGTTCTAGTGTCTGTCACTTTGTCAAACTGCTTTCTGGTTACCCAGAAACATTCAGCTGAGAAACAGCAGTGGCAAAGCGAAGTGTGAATCAGCAAAGAATCACTCAACCAGAAGATATTGGCAGACCAATGAAACTGGAAGGAGTTTATAAGGCTTAAATAGCTTTTGTACCACTAATAAACCTCCTCTTATGGGCATTAACTGGACCAGGATATTAGGCTGCTAATTAAGCAAGTAAATGACAACAAGCACATTATTGCCACAGTTATCAGCACCTGCACAGGTATTCAGGAGAACATTTCCAGCAACAGAGGAACACTACACATAATGCAAAACTCTCTTGCACATCAGAAGGCACCTTATTGGGTTGCAAAGATGCCCAATGTCACAACAAGTGACAGAGACTCAGACCCATTTTCTCTGCAGCATAAATTCACATGGCTTTACTCCTTATTTATTTTAATTTTCATTGCTGGAAGTTTCTGAAAAGAACATCTTGAATCACTTTTATTGGGGGACTCTCCCCAGTACTTCCAGGAGAAGACTGAGAAGAAAGCCTGGAAGGGACAATCCTGCTGGGATACAAGTCTGACCTGTCAGAAGGTTAGATGGCAATTCCAAACCAGACATGTAGATCCCATAACTAGTGAATGGGAGTGTGAATTCACTAACAAGTGATTTAACTGTGAGTCCATTTATGTTGGAGACCAATATTTAGAAGACCCCAAATAAATATCTTAACCTATATAACGAACTTCCAGAGGGCTACAGTTAAGTGAAATATATCTTTTCCTGTGTGTCACCTTATAATAGACAAGTTATAGAATTATGGAGTTGTTTAAGTTTGAAAAGACATCTGAGACCATCAGGTCCAACCATTAACCCAACACTGCCAAGGCCACCTCTAAACCATGTCCCAAAGTGCCACTTTTACTTGTGTTTTAAATCCCTCCAGGCATGGAGACCTTTAGAGAGTTATGAGCCCCATGAAGCCCATTTCAATGCCTGACCTCATTTTCCATGGGGAACTTCTTTCAAATATTCAGTCTAATCCTCTCCTGGTGCATCTTAGGGACATGTACTCTTGTCCTGTCCCTGTCCTCTCCTGTCAGGAGTTGTGCAGAGCCAGAAGGTTCCCCCTGAGCCTCCTTTTCTCCAGGCTGAGCCCCTTTCCCAGCTACCTCAGCCTCTCCTGGTGCTCCAGCCCCTTCCCCAGCTCCGTTCCCTTCCCTGGACACGCTCCAGCCCCTCAATGTCCCTCTTGTCAGGAGGGTCCCAGAGCTGTCCCCAGGGCTGGAGGTGCCCCAGAAGTGCCAGCACAGGGGACAGGCACTGCCCTGGTCCTGCTGGACACAAATTTCCTGGGACAGTCCTTGGGCCATTGGCCTCTTGCCCACCTGGGCACACCTGGCACTTGTTCAGCTGAAAGCCTGTTCACAACCCAGGAAGGAAAAGGAGCAGGAGATACCTTATGGCCTGGAATCTCAATCTGGTTTTCTTGACCTGGAATGTTGTGTCCTCATCTTTTACATGCATTGCTTGAGGTGTTGCCATCCACAGCTTCATTTCCGACTCCTGACAGACTGCCCACAACCAAACCAAAAATTTGGGGAACCTAGAAATCTTCTCAGCTCAGTGTACAAGCTGACTGGTGCAAGGACACGATAAGCCTGAGATACACTCCCCTTGAAAGGATGTCAGTGTGTTGTTTTTTCACCTCCATGCCAAAAAGGCACCAAAATGGAAGTACCCTACTAACGGAATTACCAGCCACAATTAGCACCATTTCCATTTGCCCTAAATAGCCAGTGATTTCACTGTGCCCTAAATAGCCACCAATCTACCTCTCTTTAATGCTAATGAAGTAGAGGAGCCTGGCAGTACACGAGTATTTCTAATTCAGAGGATCTGAGGGAGTCTGCACGCATCATTAACGTGGAGAGCTTCATTATCAGAGGAAAGAGCCTTCCCCTGAACTTCTCCTGGCTTTATTTGAAAGAAACTAGGAGGCAATGGTCTTAATGCAAAATTAACCCTCCCTTTAAACTGCTGGAAGCCTTTACAAACTGTAAGGAGGAAAAAAAGGATGACTCATTGTAAAGGCTGTATTTTTATATCGAAGCAGGTTTCAATTAAGGAGCAATTTGCTCTAGAAATATGGCAGGATTACAGGATAGGGCTTTACAGTCTGAGCCACAATTTACCAATTGTGACTGTATAAACTGTTATGTAATTTAGCTCAAATGCATTGTGCAGAACTGCTCGACAGATATGGGCCACAAAGGATTTGTTAAGCCAATCAACAACACGGAGTAGAGCAAATATTAACTCTCCTGTTTATGTTTACCATTAACTTATTTATCCTAAGGGTCCATATCTGTGTGTATGAAGGCAGGCACTCTGTTTAGCTTTAAATGCTTTCTGTTTGTGTAATATTCCATTATGATTATCCCTCTTCAAAAACAGGAAACAATTTAGCATTGAACTTCAAATGGGACACTAAAGGTTTATATCAAGAGTCCATGTTTGTTGTTGGCCAAAGGGAGGCTAATTCCAAATTATGACCATATCAAACACTTTACAGGTTTAATCTTGGGCCCCAGACCTGTTCACTTTATTTTAATTGCCAAGAACTAAGAATTTCCAGCTGTTTTCAGTAAATGTGTGTATCTTTGTTGAGATACCAAGGTCATTATTCAAATCTGTCTTTTATTATGAATCCTTAGTAGCAGTGATTTTTTTCATGCACGAGTCTTTTAGAAAATAACTAGATCTTTGCCCTGATCCTGAGTAATTACCATGGGCTGAATTTCAAGTAAAAGAAGAATTAAGATGGTTTCCCAGGAATAGAAAGGGTTGTGACTGACAAGCCAATGTGGATTCATTCAGAGTAGAATTTCAGTTTACTACCCCTGACTTCCAAAATCCCCTGTGATCTTAAAACGTTTCCCCAGATCCTACAGTTTACAAGCTGATATTTTCACAGAAACTAAAATCAGAACTCCTGAGCTGGAAGGTAATTGGTAAACAAACAGTTCAAATGTCTGCAGAGTGAGCATAGCAAAGAGCAGAGGAGGGCCACTTGGTCACTCTGCATTTCCCACATCACGTAGAGCTCTGGAGAGTCCCTGCATGTGCCCAAGGCCAGGTGGGATGGGACTTGGAGCAACCTGGGATAGTGGAAAGTGTCCCTGCCCATGGCAGGGGGTGGAATGAGATCATCTTTAAGGTCCTTTCTAACCCAAATCATTCTGTGATTTTAGGATCAATGTGTTGGTTTCTACAGGGAGGCCCAGTTGGTGCACCTGGCTCTGATCTATCCAGGCCATGAGAAGAATTCAATGGACTTGCCATATTTCTCCTTGCAAGGAAAGAAAACCTAGGACCAGCAAATGTTGCCTCAATGCTAAATTTATCTCCCTGCACTTAGAAATACCTCAGATGATGGTCAAGCTGAGGGAGAAGGCTTGAGGAAAGATCTTGTCTTGCATACTCATAACACTGTGAAGTGTTATCTGGCATTGCTGCCCACACCCCTGACTGCAGGGTGAATGGAAAGGTGCCCTCCACTGGGAAACAAATTTCTCTTGGTGGGATGTCTGAAATGCCAAAACTGCAGCAGGATCTCTAAAGCTGAGCTGATAAGTTGGTAGCTGAAGGGTCAATAATTTAATATTTGCCTTCCATGATACATCACAGGAGCCCTCAGAGGATGGGTTATGGGGACTAGTGACCATGTAAGCTGCCCTCTGTGTGGATGCAGTCATGTACACAGGATGGACACATGGCCAGAGAGGGACAGAGGACACTGAGAGAAGGATCGTGGTCGTCAGGGTGCTTCACAGCAGGGGGATGTTCAGCTGAAGGCACTACAGAGAGTAAATATCAAAGGAAAAGCAAACCTAGAGTAACCATCTGACCTCTCTTCAAGACTCAAAGACACAGAGGTAGGGGGGATAGTATTCCATCAGCAGGGGATGGGTTTGCAGCACAAACGCATCACACAGGACAGGAATTTAGAGCTGATTTAGGAATTAAACCTATAAAGTGAATCTTTTACTCTGCAGGAGAAGAGGGAGACAATAAAAGGCTTGAACTACAAGACTGGTGCTGAGCAAGTCCAAGGCTCCCCCAGTGAGAAAAAGAAAGCAAATTTGAGGGACCAAGAGGGAAACTCCCTTTTGGCAGGCGCAGCCACCGAATGTTTGGAGTCCCCTCCGCCGCGAGGTGCTGCCAGGCTGCAGATTATTCTAATGCTCTCCTCTTGTAAAAATTATGCATAATGTGAAGAAACTTTGAAAGTCACTTAATCATGTTATGACAATTTTTTAATGAAAATTTGTTTTAATATTAATAGAGATTCATAGTTCCATGATAATATGGGTAGTGGTGGCATTTGGAGCAGCCGTTTCTAGCCTGCAGCCATGCTGTGCTGTGCCATAGCATAAGCTGTGCTTCAGACTACTCAATAACTTTCTCACATATAAATTTATAAAGACTTTTATAAGCTCCAATTACATTTTTAAAAGACATAAAACCCCTCTTTAAAGCGTGCTTACGTGACACATTAGTTTAACTTTCAACTGGACTTTGTGAAGAAGGGTTTTGTTACAGCAGTGCAAGCTTGGGAATGGATCCCCATTTCCCTGGAAGCTGTTGAGTGAAGTAGCTCAGGACAGAGAGTCACAAAATGTTCAAGAGAGTAGTTTTCCTTTTCATAAAAGAGCTTCTTAGTTTTTTCTCTAACAAAACACTCTTTTTCTCCTAAACACATAGTTTATTTTGGGGAAAAGTGTCAATACAACCCATGCATTCTGGTAAATTAAACAGCACAAAAATAAAAAGTCAATTGCCTACATTGTATCATAAATAATTAACACTGTTCCAGACATTTTTTTAGCTGGTACCAAACAGCCCTATCTGTGACAGCTCCCAGGCAGGGGATCTTTCCTAAATGCAACATCCCTGATGTTTTGGAGACTGAGATGTTTAAAAATTTGGCCATGTCCAATCCTTGCCACTTGCCCCTGGGGAATGATCCTGAGGTTGCTGAGATAGAGGTTGCCATACTAGGTCTCCCCTCTTAAAATGCATTATTTGCCTCAACCTTCAAGATTTTTGGAGTTGGAATCTCATCCCTGAAATTCAGGATAAGCAAAAAATCCCCACCATCTCAAGCCTCTTGGTTGTTGTGTTGGGGGTTTTTTGTTTGTTTGTTGGGGGTTTTTGTTTGTTTTTTTTGTTTTTTTGTTGGTTTTTGTTTGTTTGTTTTTTGTTTTGGGGGGGTTTGGGTGTTTTTTTTGGTTTAGGGTGGGGTTTTTTTGGGGGGGGTGGGTTTTTTCTTTGTTTTCTTTTTTTTGGGGTGGGGGGGTGGTGTTTTTTTTGAGGAATTCAGAAAATTCAAGTTGCAGACCTGACAGGTCTTATTTTCCATGGTCTGGTAGAGCATGATAGAAAGATTTCTTCCAGAGAGATTTTTAACTCTTTTCTTGTCATTAACTGAAGACAGCCAACCAACAGTGCTTTTGTCTTTTCACTGAGATGAGATGGATCCAAGAGGAACTTGTTAGGAATTTTTTTCCTGTCACCCACCTATCTTTATTTTCTTTACTCAGCCTCTGCCAATTGCTCCTAGTCATGTTTTGTTGTATTAATCTTAAACTATTCCCTTTTTATTGCAAACACTCTCCAAATACATCTGGATAAAATTCACCCATTCTGCTTCTCTCACCCCCTCATCCTCTGGTCATGCTGTAGATATTTTGTTAATTGATTTTTACTCTTTATGCCCTCCAGCTCCTTCTAGTCCCCATCCTGGTCCTCTCCCAGGTTCCTTTTGGAGCTCTATCCATCTGAACAAAGCCTCCCTGGCTCACCACACTCATCTGGCTGGATCTGACAGACTTTCAGCTTAACAAGGCAGTGATTTGGCTGCTGGGAGCTGCTCAGGAGAGAGGATCTGGAAGCAGCACAGAGAGGATGCTCGGGTCTCTGGGGTTACCCTGCTGAGCACACAGTCCTCAGGAGGACAGGATAACAGCTGGCTCCTTCCTCTCAGGCTGCCAAGGATCTTTGATGCAAACTGACTCTCAGCTCATGTAGATGAATAATAAAGAAGCTAAATAAAGGGTACTTGCTTGAAATAAAACCTTAACTGAGAAGTCTGTGAAGATATGGCTGATCATCGAATCCTGGAATGATTTAGATGGGAAAGGGACTTAAAGCTCATTTAGTTCCAACCCCCTGCCATGGGGAGAGACACCTTCTACCAGATCAGGTTGTTCCAATCCCTGTCTAACCTAGTCTTGAGCACTTCCAGGGAAATTCTCATGCAGTTTACTGGGAAGACAAAGTTTAGATCAGGTGAAGTCTTCCAGAGATAACAGCAATGGCACAGATGAACTCCTGCCTGTGCTTGCTCCTTACCCACTTTTGATGCCAGGAGAAACAAGGTGTATTAAATATATTAACTGTCACTAATTATTAACAATTAAATCCTGGCAGTACCCAAAAGGACACAAATGCCTCTGCAGGCATCATTCAGAGAAGCTCCATCCACCTACTCAACATCAGCCCAAAGATATCACAGTTCATTTCATCAAGGTATACACAGACTAGAAAAGGAATTAATTTCCCCCAGACCTCATGGTTAACTGCTTAGGAAAGACACCAAGAACAGCTTCATTTTGCCTTCTACCCAGTATCCTTTTAGTTAAAACAGAATGATTCCAAGCTGTTAAATTTTTGCAGGCTTTTGGTTTCATCATGAGACACAGCAATCACATGCAAAGTCTGCAGGTAGCTCAAAGTCTTAAAGTCTTCTCCTTCAATGGAAAAAACGACTAGATTTTTTCCTATTTGGGAAGGGGTTGGGGTTTTTCCCCCCTCCTTCTTCTAAAACATGAATTATGAGGCAGACATGAATAATTAACACCCCTCTGACAGAGCACTTCAGGATTTCTGTCAGTGTACAACTAACCCGAGACAGCAAAAAATGGATAATTGTTCAGATTTGTACTTCAAAAAGAGAGTGAAATGCTGAGCAGGGCACTAGGAAGGGAAGATGAGCATGGGAAGAAAAGCAGGAGTGATGTTTAGATCTCTAAAAGTCTTTTTCACCCTTTTTCTTATACCAGAAATTTGCAAGTGTCCTCTCTGGGTGATAGAAGTGGTGGCAGTTCCTGGCTGAACAGCATTTCTCCACTGGATCCCCTTAGCTGCCAGCTGGTGAAAGGCAGGGACAATTCCAGCTAGGGGAGACAAGTGAACTGGAGCAGAACTGGGAGCTGTACAGCCACCAAAGCTGATAGGAACGACCTGGCTGTATTAAAGCTGTATTAATTATTATTAGAGCTCTCTAATTTCCCAAGATATCAAATACTCCAGTGTGAGATGCCAGATCTGACACAGCATCTCCAGGAGATCCTTGTCCTTCTGCCATGGAGTTACAGGCCAGGGGAGGTAGCACAGCAGATTAAAGAGATGCCACTCTAAGCTCAGGCTTTAGACCCGGTTTAGGACCAAGCAGAGAGGCAGCAGTCCTGGAACCGAGTTCAGACCCAGAAGTAATCTCAGCATAACAAATAGAAGCAAAGCCCATACTGTATTTTGGGAGGTGGAACAATTACTCACAAATGAAGAGCCATTCGGTGGAAAACAAGGTCACTGTCACAGACACTGCCACCAGAAGCTTGGCTGAAGTTGGCACTGGCTGTGCAAGAAGCTGCCAGGATAGCTGTGGAAGGCAGGACGTGGCTTCCCTTCTGTCCTGTGGTGGAGCCATCAAGATCCTCGAGGATGGCAGAGTGAGGAAAGGGGAAGGACACTTGGAAAGGGGAATTGGTGAAGGTCAGATGTTCAGCTGTCACTGTAAACCCACCTGTGGGTGACAAAGCAGCATTTAAAAAACCAGAATGGTCACCTCGTGTAGTGGGAGTGAAGACAACTCTCTGGAGGAAAAGAGACAAAGTTCATTCCACCTTGCCTTTGGAAAAATGTCTGATGGGTCAAAAAAAATTGGGAGATCCAGGAAAAGAAGTAGAGATAGTTGTGGGAATAGCTATTGCTGTGCTATGGCCAGAGCAAACTTGCCCAGTACCCTGCTGTTACTGTGGTTCAGATTCACCTGATCCAGGTGCTGCTCCTGTCCCTATCAGCATCCCCTCAGTGACCCCAAACACTTCTTCACAGCCCCCACAGCCAGAATCACAGTGATTCTTATAGATCCTGTCTGCCTTCTTCTGAAGGTAATTTTTTCAGAGGCGAGTATGTTGTGTAAATATATGTGACTTCTGCTTGTGCAGCACCTGGTAGAATAAAGCCTTGTCTGAAAAGTGAGTCTGGAGGATTTTTTCACTACTGAAACACAGATAGGTACAAAAAAGATGAATGTTTATGCTGGCTAAAGTTTATGAGCCCATTAATATTTACAGAAATGTCAGAAAATCATTGCCCCATGGACTGTAACAAATCATCTTTGGCAGGAATATTCATACAACACATGGGTTACTATTTGACTGTCCTATTCCCAGTTTTAACCTGACTAAGCCAGATTTTACTATTCCTCCTGTCCTTTGATCTCATCTCCTGAAATCTGTTTCTCTTCTATGTTATTGTAGGGCAGTCTTCATTTATATAAAATATATTTTATTACAATACAAGAGGCAATTTCAGTTGGAACATTCTTCAAAAAGCCTTTGAGTACCTCTTCAAAGCTCAGAAGGATGCGTAGTTTACACATTATCTTAGGCAAATTCACCTCGGGTTTAGGCAGGACTAAGGTCACAGCTTGGTGAAATTCTGTGAGGTTGTGTCACAGCTTTTAAAGAAATCATCACTCTTGAAATTTTACCTCCCAAAATGAAGATACAGAAACAAGGCAGTGTACTGTTTCCACTGAGAAAACTGTATCAGTGCAAAAATCAGACTTTGTTTGTCTTAAAATAAATGCAATATGTGGCTTCAATTGAGTGATGAAGCCATATCCAGAAAGGCTGGGGAGAACTTGAAATCTCAGCCTGTGCAGAGGAGTTATCTGTGGAAACTGTGAGAACTTGTAATGGGAGGGGAAGCTAGGGATTTGGGAATCCTGAGAAATAAATATTTATAAAAATCAGACTCACCTTGCCCTCGGTAACAGCCAGAACAAGTCCTGATGGCTGTGCAAGTGTTCACATCAAAGTTCCTGAAAACTGTGTTGGAGATGAGGAGCTGGTATCGTTTGGGAGTCTTTAGTCCTGCAGACATACAGGTCCTATCCTGAAATGAAGGAAACATCACCATGTGAACCACAGAGTCCTAAAATGGTTTGGGTTGGAAGGGACCTTAAAAGTCACCTCATTCTAACCTCCTGCCATGGACAGGGATGTCTTCCAAAAGATCAGGTCACTCCAACTCCTGTCCAACCTGGCCATGAACATTTCCAGAAATGGAGCATCCAGGATGCAGCAGCAGGGAATGTGAGTGTGATTGCCCATAGATGTGGGGTTTAAAGGACAGATATGAACTACTGTTTGGTAAATTCTGACAACATCCATCTAATTCTCCCCTTGAAGCAAGAGATAACATCATTTTAAGGGCAGCTTGTTGCTCTTTGTCTGAGTTGTTGCATAGTAGTTATGATTGGACATTTGAAAGGAAAGTGGACATTCCCTGAGGAGAAAGAATCTGCCTAAAAGCCACAGTGAGTGGATTTTTACAGCCCCATTTTCCTTTACCTTTTTTGTCCAGCAAGTGGGAATTTTTCCTACTCTACAAACATGACCATTCCTATTTCTGTTCTAAGAAAAATCTGAGCAATGAGATTCAAAGGCATTTTGTGTGATTTGGGATGGAAACACACTTAACCAGGCTCTCTGAAAAGCTCTACAGGACTTCAGGACCTATTAGAACTTAAAGAACCAGGAAAGAAGAGCAAAAGCCAGGAAAACACGATGGACAAACTTGATTTTGGGGTGATTGTAATCCATGTTACAGTGGAAGTGTACAACCCTCTGCCAAACTGTCTTGGAAATGGGCTGGAAATAAAGATATCCTTAGAGTTAGTGAGCAGCCTGGAGGAGGAAGGGCTGGCAGGAGTCTGTGATACTGTTTCTGAGGCCAATGAATCCTTGTAGAATATACTCAAAATTCATAGTAAAGAATCAATCAAGAAATCCACCCTATGTGTTTTCAAATGCAATTCTCTTCAAAGAGAAGGTGCTATCTTCAACCATTGTAAGACACAGTAGTTTCTTCTGCTGTTTTATTCTGAGGTCAAAACATCAGAAGTGATTGTCCTGGTCCTTAAGCCATCCTATTCCAGCCACTGCTAAGCAGAAATCCCTGGTTTCTGGTAAGAAATTGCTCAGAAAATCTCTATTGGCTTTTTTCTTACACTTCTGGTTCTTCCATCCCACCCAATTTTCTACATTTTTAATTAATTTATTTTATTTAAACAAATAGCAAACAGACTACTGTGACACAATAATTCCTCCCTCGTGTGTCTCAGAATTCTCGCTTTTTCCGGGAAGAAATGCTTCTCCTTAAATGGTCCCACAAAGATAATGAACTGCTTAATGAGAACATGGAGGAGGCTTTCTGAATGTCTAGGAAGTTAACAAAAATCTTTCACTTGGCTCTTTTACAGGTCCTGGATTTAACCCTGTCACTGAAGTTTCAAAGCCCCAACTTTTCGATGCCCTGATATTGCCAGAAAAGTTTCGTTCTAAAAACAATTTTTTTTCCAAAAAGTGGAAGGGCTAACAGAGAAGAATATCAAAGGTTCCCATTAAATTAATGTCATAAAGTTCTAATTGATGCTAAAGAGACATCATTATTAAAGTGAGAATTACATACATTAAGATGTAAATTATGACAAGGAGGCTCTTATCATGAGATAATCAAAGATAATCACCCCCCTGAGGTGCTGCAAGAAACAAGGCACAGCATGAGCGCCTCTAAATCTCTTAGCAAGTACAACACTGGAGTCCTCCCATGGGTCCTGCAGAGCAAAAACAAAGATATCCACCCCTTGGTATCAGAGAAATTCACTGGGACACTTCAAGGCTGGACAGGTGAAGCCAGGATTTTATCTGAACTATCCACTTAGAATAGACTTGCTAAGGAGGTTTCTTTCTGTGAGCTTCTAAAGAAAACTCATTTTAAATACTTTTTTTTTCTGCCAGTCAGAGAGAAAATTAATTTAATAAACAATAATAGAAAACTGAACAGGGAAAAAAAAAAAGACCTCAAAGTCATGAACAAGCATCTGTGGCCAGTTGTAACTAAAATTCCATTGTTATCCATGTTATTAATCTGTTAACAACCTGGTAGCACCCAAAGGACTTTGTCCAGCTGCCTAAAGAAATAATGGAAGTAGAACATATTTACTGCATAAATAAAATTACATTTTGTTAGTATTTTTCATTCTCAAGTGAAAAAAGTAACAGTCTGTGTTCCAGGTGGACCAATGATGCTGGGAGAGAGAAAAGGAAACCAAAGTGTTAACAAGGATACAAACCAAAGCTGGTGTTCCCCCTCAGTATTCTCAAATCACTAAACTAAACCCACTCGTCCATGTATAAATAGTTCTAAATGCAAAATGTGTATAGGAATTTGTGTTAGAAAAGCTTGATTCAAGAAAAATTATGATTTCTCTCAAAAGTCAGGTTTGGTGAAATTCTAAGATTTTTCTGAGACCATAAAAATCCTGGGAAAAAAAAATGAGTAGCAAAAAAAAATCTGCACTTGTCTTGCTAAGATCCTACAGCTTTTGGGACTGTGATTTTGCTTTCACTTCTGAATGTTGTTTTAGAAAGAATATACAGGATTATGCCTTATAGTGTGAAATTTTGTAGTAGTTTCTAATGAAAACAGGAAAAAACAGAGTCCTTGTTTCAAATTTGTTAAAAAAAACCTTAAAAACTTCCATGCTGCAATGAAAAGACGTTAGGGAAAAATAAAAAAATAGAACCACAGAACCATTTTGGTTGGAAACATCCTTTAAGATCATGGGTTCCAACCATCAACCCAGCACTGCCAAGGCCAACACTAAACAATGTCCCAAGGTGCCAACATTTACACGGTTTTTAAAACCCTCTCAGTTATTCCACTATTGCCCAAGGCAGTCTGTCCCAACACTTGAAAATCTTTCAGTGAAGATATTTTCCCCAAAATCCACTCTAAACCTCCACTGGTGCAACTTGAGGGCATTCCCTTATAACCTATTTAAAATCCAAGTTTTCCCAAGCTGACATGGAGCAGGGGCTGCTCTCCAGGTTGCTGTCTTATTTCTCCAAATTCCTATTGAAATGTTGCTGTGGGACTTAGGAGACATTGAAATATTCCCTGCAGTTCTTACCTTTTGCCCGAGGTGTCCATTTAAAACACTGTCAGACACAGAGGTGTTTCCCAGGCTTTCCACCATGTCAATTCCAAAGTCTTTGCAAGAAGAAATCCAGAAATGCTGGAGTTCAAGGTTCCTGCTACTGAAAATCTACACAAAAATAAAATATAATAATAATAATAGATATCATAATCAAATAATAGAATGGTTTAGGTTAGAAGGAACCTTAAAGACCATCTCAATCCAACCCCTGCCATGGGCACTGACACCTTCCACTATTCTAGGTTGCTCCAAGACCCATCCAACCCAACCTTGAACATTTCTGGAATGAGATACCTAAAAGAAAGAAGATTGTTTCCTGGAAATAAGTAGAATAAACGTAGTTATTTGTGTATTCTAGGTCAGTCACATACACAGAAATTACAAGTTATGCAGAGAAAACAAACAGCAACAACAACAAACTTGCAAATCACCCTTTTGTTTTATTTATTCCCATACAAATAACCTTTTCCAGAAAGAGAAGGCATCAGCCTGAAAAATCACACTGAAAAATTGGACAGAGGAAGAGTCATAGGGATGGGTGAGGCTATAAAACCTTACAGATAAACGCATACAAACTGTTCAGACAGGAATTAATAGGATCACAGGCTCCAAACTGTGAGTATGGGAAAAAAGTATGACATAATAAAGAGTGGAGTGGCTTTTTAAAATCAGATTAATTAATAGGGAGCCATACTAGCTGGAGAACAAAGCTAGACAAAATCAAATAAATAAAAAATGCAAAATTTTATGATTAAAAAAAATTTTAAAATCCCATGGAAGTCATTGGTTCCATAAAGGTATTATATCTACCTATTCCAATCATTATGAACATCTCAGATCCGCTTGGAGGATTTTTTATTTGGCAACAGGATTTATGGAGGGTGTCTCTGTCCATTGCAGGGAGATTGGAATGAGATGGTGTTTAAGGTCCCTTCCAACCCAAACCAATCCAAAATTCCATGATTACAGTGGCAGAAATCCTAGATGATTACAGAGAACACCAGCTGGTAAAAGTAGCACTGATTCTGCAGCTGAAAGAATTCACACAGTTCAAGTTTCTGGCTCTTTTATTAAAACAGGAGCCTCCAGATGAGGGACATGGACATACAGGCACAAGAGCTCTAACTCAGTGTGGAGGTGAGATACTTGGAAATATGCTGAGCAGGACAGAAGGCAGTGGGGACAAACATACCTGTGCTCCCCCGTGGCAGCTCCAGGCTGTGAAGTTGTTGAACTGAACACGACTGTCTGGCCAATACCCTGGGTACACCAGCAACCCGTGCCTGTTTAGGAGAGAAAGCCATGGAGATTGTTTCTTTACAGTGCATGAACTGCTGAGCAGATTTTTCTATTTGTCGTTTTGATATCTAAAATCATAAATCTGTCACAGTTGTCTGAATGGAACTTTATTTCTTAAAACCAAAGTCAAAAGTTTTCAGTGTTAGACCTATGAGAGCTGAAAAGAAGTGTGCAGTGGCACTGAGAGGTTCTCACTACAAAATACCCTCCCATGCTCGTGAGTTTTCAGCCAGCATTACCTTCACATAAGCCTGACATGAATCTGGACAGATAAGGCTTTTCTTTATCTTGGATTCAGTTAACTTGGATTACAGCCCAAGTGTATGCATTCCTGAATTCAGCATTTGATTTGACCTTTTCAGAGACTGAAAATCCAGATTAATATCCAGATTAACTCAAAATTCAGGTCATCTTATCCGTTGATATTCAGTACAATGTAATTTTTTAATACTCTTTCTGTTTTAGGGAAGTACTGGTTAAAACTTTTTTTGTTCCTGGATACTAAAGGAACAATTGCTGCATGAAATGTCACAGAACCATGGAATCCTGGAGTGTTGGAAGGGACCTTAGAGATCATCTCATTCCATGGCCCTGCCATGGGCAGGGACACCTCCCACACCGATTCTGCCCTGCTTCAGACAACCCTGCTTGCAAGAGAGGAGGACCTGAAAGGGTGAAAAACTTGGGGGGAAAGTCCTAAAAAGAGGGACAAGGCCTCTTCTGCCCACCACTGCCATTATAGGTGCCAAAACCACTTGCTGAAGGAAAATCTCTTTAACCAAACTCCCCAAGTACCTTGTGCAGGAGTGAGCTGTGTTGTCACTGAAAGACAGGAGTGGGACTTGGGATGGTCCCTCGGGGGGCAGATGAAAGAAATAGCCATACCCAGCACCACACACTGTGTTACCCTGCAGAGAGGAATATGTGACTATGAAAATAATATTACCACAGATTTCTGGAAACTAAAATCAGTTTAAGAAACACACAAATTAAAATCCCAGCTGAAGTCCATTCAAATTCTGGTAAACTGGCTGGTGGAGGCTGGTACTTCATTTCTTCATCTCTAATCTTGTTCTGTTTTCACTTTGACCTTGGGCCAGTTGTAAAAACACTTGTTTTTAAACCAAACAAGGAGGATTGGCCAAGCAGAAATGGCAGAAAAATGGTGTTGTCACAGCTCTTCAAGAAGTAAGTAAGAAAAAGATATGTTGAAAATTTACATTTATAAACTCCTTTCTATATAAAAAAATGTCAGGAAAGTGGACTAAATCAGAAATTAATCACAAAGGTAAATCACAAATGAATCAAGATTGTTTATTTCCTTCTCAGTCTGGAGATGTTTCTTTT
This sequence comes from Prinia subflava, assembly GCF_021018805.1. Lineage (NCBI taxonomy): Eukaryota > Metazoa > Chordata > Aves > Passeriformes > Cisticolidae > Prinia > Prinia subflava. The sequence goes on along the minus strand of NC_086248.1, from coordinate 3,646,801 downwards.
CTCCCAAAGCAAACACAGGATAAGGAAATATAGGAAATATTTGCATTGAAAAAGTGAGGCTCCTAAAAGTCAAGACAAAGCAAAGAACAACATCTTTAGGATATGACTAACAATTAAACTTCCTTACACCTGTGGTACATTATGTGGTTTGGATGATTTTTTTACAGGGTAAGTGAATAACCATAGGGAGATATGCTGCAAGTTGTTGTCATTTTATATCTCTTACAGAAATTGCATTCTAAATTCTGCACTTTAGTTACACTATTTGTTGCAGGAGGTAAAAGTAAGTGGACATAAGGTCCAACTGGCCTTAAAATTAGGAGTTTGGTACTTACAGAATCTGCATCAAGTGGGTTATATGAATTGTATTCAATGTGTTCTGAACTTTTCTACTCTAGGACAAAAAACCTGCTCTTGCCAGATTAATTTGGAGACCAGACAAGCCTAGCTGGGTTTGGATTGTGTCCACATAGCAATGTCTTCAAGTGTGCACCTGTGCATAATCTCTCACCTGCCCTAGGTGTGTGAAAATTTGAAGTCCAGGGTGGTAGATTTTAGCTCCCTTTCTAGGAAAAAAAATAAGACATAAGCTGTGCAGAAGGCAATTCTTTTGGTCTGTCCTTAGACAAAATTAATTGCTCTCTGGAGGTATGTGGCTCTCTAAGGGGGGCTGAGATGACCTTTCCTGCAGCTCTGAGGAGGGCTTGTTCTCTAGGATGGGGTCTGACACCACCATCCCCATTCATAAGTCACTGGACAGTGTTAAAATACTAATGACTTTTTGGTCCCTGATGGTCCAAATCAAAGCTGAGCCTGGTGACCTCGAGGTGAAACCCTCCATATACCAATTACTTTCTTCTGACCCATCCAAGTGTGCTCCCTGCAGTCCTGATCTCTGACATCTGTCAAGGAATAAAGTACTGAGACCCAAATCTTCCTCTATCCCTGGGTAAAACTGCTGCTTTTTCTCAAAGTGCAGCCACAGACCCTTTTTCTTTAACAAAACACTTGTGCAGTCCAGTCACATCACTTCCAGGATATTTTACTTGCGACTCCAACCGTGCGTTCTACAGATGATTCATAAGGAAAAGAAACCCTGCATATTTATTCAGCCAGCTCGTGGCTGCAGGGCAGGGGTTTTAGGCAAGCAGGGAATTTTGTGTGGAAATCAATTCTTTGTGGAAGTCAGTATATTGCGAATGTCCGTGCAACCAAAATTCCAGAGAGAAATTACCTCCCCGAGCATGCCAAGCACCTGGAGGTATGCACTGCAAGTCAGTAAAATCAAGAGGCTGACGGTTTAAGTGTCTCTTAACCACACAACTCTGCTGGTGTAAATATTTCATGAATTTCTTTTAGATGGCTGGGGCTCAAAGTGTTGACCTTAAAGATGACATTAAAGCTCTGGATGGTGTTCCCAGCACCACTCCCACAGTTTCAGAGATGGGCAGGATGTGAGTGCTACCCACAAAGTGCTGGCTTTGGTGTGGGTCCACTTTGCAGGAAAGCGTTGGGAAAAGATCTCAGCAGGGATGAAAAGTTGGGAAAACGGTGCCAAACAGATGCAGCCTCCCCTCTTTGGTGCTGTGGAGAATGGCTGGATGGGGTGAAACTAGGAAACAAATGCATTTACCCACAGTGTGACAATCAGTCACTGCTCTGACACGGACACACCAGCTGAGCTCCACCCCGTCCATTCATCTGGGCTGTTTCCCAGTCCTCAACACCGAGGTAAGAAAAGGAAGGGAGGTTCTTCCTCAGTTATTCAAACCCAGTCCATATGTTGTTATGCATGAACATCCCATGCTGGCTCTGGGATTTCAGGGCGTTGAATGTTTATGGATTGGAACAACTAAAAGGCCAAAACTCACTAGGCCCAAGAGAGACGGGAAAAAAAAAAAAACAAACTACTTTAAAAATTATTTTTTCCTACACATAAAAACAAACACAAGGACATAGGGCAGACGTTTGAGTGAGAAAAAAAGCAATATCACAGAGGAGCATCTTCATCAGTATTTAAAAGGCAAGAAACCAGATTGTTATAGAGCTTGCCTATGACTCTAAAAAGTGATAACCTGGGCTTGCACACTGTGTTTAAAAAAAAATTATACTAACCTTGTAATAATCAGTTTGCACTCACACTGTCTGAGTATAAAATTTCATCTAACAGCCTGATTTAACAGTACACTTAAGAGCTTAAGTCAAATGGAAATCAGTGGGAACTGGGTCTCCAAATGTCTTTGTAGGCTCAGGTTTGAGTGACTGCTCTGTCCCAATTTCCACACCATTTAGGCCACCACTGAATTTCAAGGAAATTTAAGCTCTTCAGCCACCGATGCAAATTTAGGCTCCCAAGTAAATTGAGTAGTTATGAAATATTACTGCAGGTCTCACTGTGGAAAGGCTTAACCCATCACACACAGAAGATGTTACACAGTTTGGACCCAGAGCTCTCTGCAGTCCCTGCCTTAAAGGTTGCAGCCAGTAAGTTTAAAACCACCAATCAAAAGATGGAAATCTGAAAATAAACAAAAACAAACAGAAAACCAATAAAAAAAAAGACTGACAAACACCTAAAATTAAATTCTAAACTGGGAAAATTTCTATCTTATGTTCTGGCCCGGGAACCAGGCAGGTGGAAGATGAGCCTTTCCCATTACATTCTTCAAACTTCCCCAATAAATTAGGATTATAAATACCTAAAAAGCTTGAGTCATTTGATCTGAGAATTTTCATGGGAGAAAAGGTGCTAAGACTTCAACATCATAATGCTGGTGCTGGACCAGTACCCCTGAAGTTTAGTGATTATTATTTCACAAAGAAAAAGGCCACAGTTATTTTGCTTGGGAAAAATGTGAATTTTTCTCTTAATATTCCTGTTCTTTGTTATCTTCTTGAGCACTGCTTGGTCCTGATGTACATTAATTGCAGTTAATAACAATTTTAAGCTGGGCAACTTTCAAGTTTTGCTTTTGCTGCTGTGACTCCTCAAATATTCCACTCCTCAAGATGATGAAGGTTATCAGAAACCATTTGAGGGCCATCTGCTACGCTGCCTGGAGCAGCACATCTCTGGAGAGCAGAAAGGACACCCTGATATTGGGGTACACAGCCACAGCTGTAGCTTCATATCTGTAAACTCACGTGAACAAAGAGGGATAAATAAATGTGCTGAAAACCCAGCACAGGCAGTTCCCAGGAACCCGTGGAGGTAATTGCAGCAAACCTTTTCAAAAAGCTGAGCCAGTGGCAATGGAGTGAACAGCTCCAGGGTAAGTCAGTGCATGACAGTACAAAACTCTCTGTTTAGTGGAGCTGAAATTCTCATGATCCTGCCTAGTTGTTGTATTTTAAACCCATATTTGATGGCCTTAAAAATGATAAATATGGCCTCGAGGGAATCACAGAAAAGTTCTCTCCTCCTTCTTCAGTGCTCCTGTCTCCATAAAAACATAGAAATGTGTTGGTCTTTTTTTCACCTTCAAATTTAGGAACAAATTTTTCCTCATGAAACAGAACCCTCAGGGGTGATTACATCTTCACAAACAGTAATTGGTTTGGTTACTGGGGGTTAACAATAGAACAGGTTAGGATTATTTTTTAAATGAAAACGTGCATTTTTCACTATTGAAAGTGTGGTAAGAAAGGGCAGTCTCAATGTAATTCCCTAAAATAGTTGGGAAGGAAAAGTGGTTTGAAGTTGATGAAAATCATATTTTTCCATGAAACACATAAAAGTGACTCTTTATTCTGCAATGTAAGACCAAAAAAGAGTATGAACTAAGATAAAGCATCAGAGAATTAGTGAACAAAAGTATTTTTTTCTGAGCTCAGCTTTTTGATGTGTGACTGTTAAGCTGTTAGCTCCTTAAAAACCTGGTGTTTTATTACCATTTAGAATAGAGAAGCTTCATTTCTTTCAAAATCAATGTCATTTTCATAGGACAGGGAACACATTCCCTTTCTCACCCTGAATGCAAATCTTCAGCTGTATGTTCAATGTGATTTTAAGTCCAGACAGAAGTGTAATTGATGTGCTGAATTTTAGTGCTTTTGTAGTCAGTCCATTAAAATTGAGGGAGTTTTTAACAATGGCAGAAATTCTAGAGATATTGAGACTAAACTTTTTCCAAGTTTTCTGAATCTGTGAGCATTATAAAATAAAACAAATTTTCAAAGTACCTCAGGATGAATTATCTCACTGCAATATTCCATTCCACTCAAACACAGCAAAATTCTCAGCAATAAATTTACCCAGGAACATAATTTATTTTGTAATATGCACTTGTTTCAATATCCCATCACAAGCACAGGTTCTGACAGCTCAGCCAAGAAACAAATATTGCGTATGTGGTCTCCCAGATAAATGAAGCTCTGTGTCTTTCTGATACCTCTGATTAGAAAGGAAATGTTCTGTCTTATACCAGAACTTCTTACCCTGATGTGGCTGGCAGGAGCCCTGACGTAGATCCCTGCTGGGGACAGTGACTCAATATTGGATAAGCCATCAGTTACTGAAAGGCCAATCACTATGTTGTTAGTGATTTTGTTCTCCTCTTCCAGTCCCTCACCTTTAAAGGAAAAATATCAAAAAAAGAAAAAAATACATTAAAAAAGTAAAAAAATAATAAGAAGAAAATAAACATAAATGTACATGTAGCTGGAAACCCTCTATTATCAGGATTCTCATTTCAATATACACAGGTCCAGGTGTTATATTCACATATATTTCCCTATACGAGGTATTATATCAGACTATACCACAAGCCATACATTCTGGACAGAAAGTTTATGGTGAAAATAAAAGAAATATGTATTATAAAGCAGATTTACAGTTGGGAAAAGAGATTCAGAGTGGTTCAGAGTGGGAAAAAGGCTCACCTATGCACACACATACATGCTCCTGGCAGTACTAGAATTCAAAGTCTTCTTTAGCTCCTGTTCACTGCCCTACTTAAATGTAAGAACATTTCTAAACAGGCTGAAAAACACCATGTGCACCTCTGCACAAGAGAGGGGGGTTATCCCCTAAGCAATGGAGTAGGAGAAGAGAAAGGGAAAAATCAATCAACCAATTGATCAGACAACACAGACTCTTGGGGTGTCCCAGATCGAGTTACAGTAGAGAAGAAGGAAGGAGAAAACAAAATAAGTATTTTTTGAACTACATCATAAAGAAATGGGCTGCCCAATGGCAAGGAGTGGACAGTCCCATACAAGCCAAGTCCAAGTAAGAATACCTTGATAGTAGAAGGGGAAATGGCCTCAAGTTGCTCCGGGGGAGGTTTAGGTTGGATATTAGGAAAGATTTCTTCACCTCAAGGGTGGTCAGGCATTGGAAGAGGCTGCCCAGGGAAGTGGTGGAGTCACCATCCCTGGAAGTGTTTGCAGCCATGGAAATGTGGCATTTGGGGACAGGGTTCACTGCTGGGCTTGGCAGGGTCCGTTTAATGGTTGAACTTCCAGAACCAGGAAGACCTTGAAGGTCTTTTTCAACTGCAATGACTCAATGATTCTATGATCAGCACTCCTGCTCTTCTGGAAGCAGAATACGAGGTGGAATTTTGTGTGGAATGGCATAGGCCATTCTCTCTGGCCTCCATTAGGAGCAAATCACACCACTTTAGTTTTGTTTACCCAACAGAAGTCCTTATCTTCAAATACACCTACTCTACTTCTATTCATAATACAGATCTTTTCCCAAATCATTACTCCCCCAGATATAAACCCCTCCACAAGAAAACCTGTGCCCTTTTGTTTTTGGGATAGCAATAAGTACTTTTAGCCTTCCCTCAGTCTTTTAAGGGAATCAGCTTTCTCAATTTTTTCCAGTCTGTATGTACCACAAACAATGCTACACCAGAGTACTACTAAAGTCCTTTTGACAGCCACACAGGATTTTGAGGTTTTGGCTTTCAAGCTTAGACCTCGTATGTCAAAAATTTTAAGCACAGAGTGACGTTTTGGATAGTCTTGCAAACCCTCTGAAAACAAGAATTTTAGATGAAATCACTGAGAGAATCCAATTCCAGAGCTGCAAAGAGCCAGCTATAATAAATATTCCTTCACGGGCAACAAAATTATATAGAAATTAATCCATCAGACCCTCTTGAGCTGCTGACAGTGAAGTCATTAAAAGGATCTTGAGGATAAGGTGTATCCAGGCTAAAACTTCAGCTCAGAGTCCTTTAACTCAGACACAAACCCCAACATGAGTCAGCCAAGGGATGCCAGCAGCTTGAAGGTCCTGATCTGCTTCCCCCTGGCTGCAAGGGCTCTGAACATCAGCTTGGGCCAGTCCTTGCATCTCTCTGAGCCAGCTCTCTTCATCTGCAAGGTGTGTATAACCACACTGGGTTTATAATCTTCCCTGTTTAAATCATGATTTATCACTCCTCATTACGTTTATACACAGCAGCCAGCACAGGGACTCGCTGTGTGGGGGGAACTGCAGGATCAGAACTGAAGGTTTTCTTTTTTTCCCCTCTGTTTACCTCATAATTGGTCATTTTTATCTCATCTTTTATGGAAAACAAAAATCCAGCTGTATCTTTAGGTATTCAGGCAACGCAAGATCCCAGCAGAAGATGCTTCAAGTCAGTCTCCTGATGGTTAGTTAGGAGAAATATTTTGTTGTTTAACATTTTTGTTGCTCCAAGCTTCGATTTATTTAAGTGCTAAATTCTCTGGTTAACTTTTAACATATGCTTTCATTCCATTATCTTTGACATCAAATGACTCAAGTTAAAGGTAATCTGCTCTTAAATGCTTCACTGAGTTGTGGTTTTAAATATTGCAGAATGACACTTTTCCAAAGACTGATGAATCAATCCCCTTAAAAAACCCTACTATTCTTACACTAAAAAATAATTGATCCTGATCAAGTGAAGACTGACCTGAAGAAGGAGAGCTGGTCAAATGGAAGTAGCTGCTAGGAGTGGTGTGTGGAATTGTGAGAGCTTTATTCCAAATTCACTGACACCAGAAATTGCAGAAGATGTGATTAAAGTTCTCAGAGTGCAGTTAAGGATCTGCCATTCTTTCCTCCAAAGGCATTTTCATGCAAATGGGGACCAGCACAAGTTGCTGTTGTGTGCAGTGTAGACCTTTGCCTGCTCCACTTACCCAGGAGAAGCCCATGGCCTGAAATGTTGTAGAAAACATTGTTGTCCACACTGAGGTTGGAGATCCCGGTCAGACAGAGCCCCTGGGCAAAGGAGTCCAGAACACAACAACCACGGATGTAAGAGTCTGCAAAGAAGTGAGTGGTGTGAGCAAAAATCACTCTGCAGATTGAGGGCACACATTTTACACCCCTTCTCTAGCCAGGCAGGGTGACCTTCCCATCATCCAGATCCTGGCCAGTGCTGCCTTCTGCCACCAGGGAGCCCTGACCCTCACTCAGTGATGAAGATGACATGGGAAAGAGTTGCCCCTGTCCATGGCAGAGGGGTTGGAATTAGGTGATTTTTCAGGTCCCTTCCTAATCAAATCATTCTGTGGTTCTGTGAGAGGTGCAAATGTAGATTATCTGGAAGAGAAAATCCATCCAGCACCCTTAAAACATTCTTTGAGCCCACCTAGGTTGCCCCTATCACTACCAATCTGCAGAGCCTCCACTGCCACTTCCAGAGACGTGAATTTGGCACTTAACAGTGACAAAGTAAAAGAACTTAATATGTTTCTTAGCCTCTGGGAGATAAAATTAAATGCTGGCCCCCACAATTAGCCAGCCCTGAACCATTTTTGGGTTCCCTCATAGTGTACTAGTGCATTCATTTCCAGAGCTACTCTTCTACATCAAAAGAGCAGTGTAGCATAAAATATATATATATTATTCTAGGAAGAAGCAGAGATACAAAGAAAGTGAAGCAGGTGAAACCACTCTGTCACATGGGCTTAGACTAGAGGTGAGGGGGTTTTTTTCACATTTAACAGTCCAATTTGTCAACTGACTCAAGAGCAGAGCAGGATTTGAAGGTGCCTTTCCCAGTTCTGGGCAGGAGAAGGTGGGTATCTCCAGTGTAGGCTGCTGGAAACCAAATAGAAACCAGACAGAAATCTCCCAGGGCCCCGTGCACACAGGCTGAGAGGCAGAAGAGAATTCAGGGGTTGGTTTGAAACCCTCGGAAAAACTGAGATACATAAAGTCACACAGACATGAAGTGGGAATGTAAGTTTTAGTTTTAGGTGAGTAAAAATATGCCTTAAGTGCCTTAAGCAAATAAGAGACTGTATTAGTTAATAGAAAAGCCCTAAAGTCCAGTTTAAAGTTCAGTAGCATTGCCTTTTACAAAGTTAACTTAGTCCTAGACATAATATAAACATAATAAAGCATTGCTAACATTTCTAGACAGAATAGATAGGTTATAGGAGTAGGTCTTGGTGAGAAATGATGGCCATTGTCACACAACTGTGTTGGACCAGGATAGGAGCAAAAAGACAATAAATAGCATTGTGTTTGTAGCTGACTGTATGATTTATAAATATAATGTACTGTATTGGGACTGCTCGTGGTTGGGACATGGGGACTCTATTCCAGAAGGTATTTAGCATGATGGCACGGGCTGTAACACTCTGATCTTTGTGAGACTGATCCAGCCATGTCATAAACCACTTTACACCAAGCACCAGCCCCTCTTCTTCCTTGGTTGGCCTGCCAGACGTGGCAGAATATCGAGATTTCTCTCGATAACTCCGAGGGTCCAGCCAGTGGAGTAATGGCTTAATAAAATAGCGAGACGGCTTCCCAGGATATGCTTTGTAAAATAAAGGTTTTAATAACAGCAAAAATAATAAACATTACAAAATGAAAAGAGATAAGCCGAGCACAGTGTACTAAGCACAGTTACACTGGCTAAGGCACTCCCAAAAAGCCTCGTGCACCCCCTGTGCAGGCTCTTTAATACTCGATGGTCTAGGTGGGATTATTTGGCCCCTTGCCCAATGAGATGGACACTAGGCTTTGAGGTGCGCTTCCAAAGCCCTATCACTGTGTCTGTGCTGGTACTGAGCCAACTGCAACGAGCAGGCTATAGAAAATTCTAGTTTAACTTCCTTATATAGAAACACCTGCTGGGGTACAGAAATGCACGACTACAGCAGCAGGGAGCTCACCTTCCATCCAGGCGCTGCCGGAGGCGCTCAGGGCGCCGCGGTGCCGCCGGAACGCTTGGCCCACGTGGCGGAACCGAACCCCCTCCAGCTGGAGCCGGCCGGCCTGGCCCTGGAAAGCCTCCAGCACCACGATGGCTCCCAGGTCCCGAGAGCCCAGCTGCCTCTCACTCCTCTCGTACAAACACCCGGGGAGACCTAGGGCACAACCGGTGAGAGGTGTGAGGTGAGATGTGCAGAGGGAGATCCTCCCCACCGACCCAGTGAGACCCCACCTCCAGCTGGGATCTGAAACACGGGCCCAAAGATAACACAGGAAAACACTTCTGATGCTCCCTCGGAATACTGTCATGGCTCTTTCCCTGGACATTTTGGAGGGAAGTGTATCAAAACAAGCAGGAAGCTGTAGTTTTGTGTCTTGGACAGCTCCCTAATTTTAGATAATTAAAATCTAAATCTTAGACAGTTAATTTTAAATAGTTGTCTGCATGAGGAAGGGGGATTTGACCTTGATTTCCCTTAGGTGAGGTTCTTGAAAAGGAGATTGGGCATGGATGTATAGAACTAAACTGAAATGAGACATTTTGGGGTTTTTTTTCAAACTTTGCTCTCCTGCCTCTCCCTACAGATAGATGGGGAACTGTTACTACCAACGATTTCAAGACAAGAATAGGGATTAGAGAGAAATTCTTCTCTGTGAGGGTGGGGTGGTCCTGCCACGGGATGCCCAGAGAGGCTCTGGCTGCCCCTGGATCCCTGGAAGTGTCCAAGGCCAGGCTGGACAGGGCTCGGAGCAACCTGGGATAGTGGAAGGTGTCCCTGCCCATGGCAGGAGGGTAGAATGAGACGATCTTTAACTTCCCTTTCAACCCAACAATTATTGGATTCCATGACAAAAAATTAAATCATAGGGCTGCGTAAAATTCCTGGAAGAGCCTTCCACGGGTGTGAGATATTTTGGTATGAGATTCAGACTGTGAATATGTTACTTGGGCTTCTTCAGTGGAAGAGCAGAGGGGATCTCAAATTCCAGCACTGCCTGCTAATGCCCAGTAATGCTCATTTTTCTTTCAAAGAAGGTAAATTAACCACAAAACACACTGCTCACTCCTCTTCTGGTGACTCCTCTGAGAAATCCTCCTATCCTTTAACTCAAATAAAAACCTCAAACTGTTAGTGCATTTCAGAGCTTATATTTATGAGTTCCACACAAAATGGACCATAAATCCATGAGTAATATAAGCAGTTGGCTGCTGGATATCAAATGAAGTCTTCTGCCACAGTCTGAAAGCCCAAGGCACTTATTTTAAAGGAAACCTTACACCTGGTTTGCCAGATAACCTGACTCTCCTCACATTATAATCACTGTGTCTGATTCTGCTCCCTGAACAGATGGTGTAAAGCAGGAATCCACTTGTCAAACTCCATGGCATTTCATACAGGTAAAACTAAAGGAGAACTGAGAAATACAACATTTTTTCACCAGAGATACTTTATGCATCACCTGTTATTTTTTCCTTGGCAACCCTAAACACTAAACAGCGTCTCAATATTTTACACTAAAGAGTACAAACAGCATTGGGCTGTTTTGTTTTTCCCTCTTCTTAAAGTGACTAAATAGTAAACACAATTAAAAATTTAATATATTATGTACACTGAAACATGTTTTCAGAAGATACTTTCTTTTCTACACCCTTAGGCTCAGGCAAAACTAAAGGGTCTTTCCCAAGATGGCTTGAAACAACAATGTGAAAATAATACATCTGAGATATTACAATGAAGTGCAGTTCAACTCCCAAGACTTCACACTTCAATGTCAAACAATGTTTGGAAAGACAAACTCTCTTTCCTGGAAATGTCTCAAAGTTATCCTAGGAAGAAAGAGTTCTAACACACAGTGATGTTGCCACAATGGGATTTTAATGGAGCAGTTTTCCTCCTCAGTACATTTCTGTGAGAAAAGACCTCCTCACCTGCACTTGCACACTGCCTGAGGTGGGACATCCTCTCCAGTGTGACATTTCCTTCAATAACAACCCTTCTGCTGATCAGTGCCACCACAGCAGTTGAAGGCAGACCTTGGCCTTTGCCCCATCCCTCTCCAACACTGTGGGGGTACCTAACAAAAGACAAAAATAGTGTCTGCACCTGCCAGATGGAGAGAATTACATTTATGATTCCTTGTTATTTATGTTTATGACCATAAGCTCCCAAATTCAGAGCTGGTTTCAGTCCTTTTCTCAGTAGGGACAGTGGCACATCCAGTGCTAGATAGGCTTTTCCTTGTCTGGTGTTTGCTTTCATCTTTTTGTTTCACAAGTGCTCAAACCTTCCTTAGATTACATATACAATATTATATTGTGTTGTGTTATCAGGAAAAGACTTTTCATCCAGAGGGTGGTTGGACACTGGAATAGGCCCCCCAGGAAAGTGATTACAGCCCCAGGGCTGCCACAGCTCAAAAAAACATTTGAACAACACTTCCAGGCACATGGTGGAAATTCTGGAATTTCCCTATGCAGGGCCAAGAACTGCATTGAATGATCCTTGTAGGTCCCTTCCAATTTAGGATGTTCTATGATTCTATCATATTTACAACAATATACTTCAGCTTTTGAATCCTCTTCCAAAAACATGTTTGGGTGAAAACCATCAGAACTTTTTTCCTCAAGTGTAAATTATTCCTGAAAATAATACCCTTAATCTTCCTGGGCATTGGAGTTAGGTTGCCTCTAGATGGATAATGTGTTCATTGGAGATGATAAGAAGTGGAGTTTTCAGTTTGTCCAAGATCTCCATGCACAGTAGATGAAGAGAGTGTAAGACGGTGAAATCAACACTCACTGGAAATATGGAAGCAGATTTCCATAGTGAAAAAAATTCTCTTTGAGTGTATTACTTAAGAAAATCAGTCAAGAGGAGGGGAATTTTTTTGATGTAAGTCATAGATTTCTCATGAAAAAAATGCAGTTTCTCAAGAAATTGACTATGCAGGAGGTTTTTTGTCATTCCTGTACTGACTCCACTGGACTTTACTGCCCATCACTGTTTTCTGCATCAAAGGGTTTCTGAGTTCAAGGGCATGACACAGAATTTAAACACAGAATTCAAACATTAAGGATTGAACGTCCACTACCTTTAGGGGGAGCGAGGAACTGAAATATCACTGGCCACCTTTGTTAAAGGGATTTATATAGTTATTATGTCCCACAGGGAATGGCAAATCCTGACTTTGATCAAATTTTCTCCTCGTTTAGCTCTCTGCTATAAAAATCTCCTTGGCTATTGAAAGGATACCTGAGTGGGGATCTAAGGTGCAGCTCAGTGTTGTTCACAGACTGGATAACAGCCACCTCCTCCTGCTGCTGGGCATCTCCAAGGCCTGAACTTCCCACCAGGATTTCATCACCAGGTTGCCAGTCAACAGGTTCCTGGAGCACTAATCGTGTGTCACTAGCATTAGCTGATGATTTCAAGTGTGTGAAAATTACTTTGGGCATCCAGCCTGAAAAGAACAAGGAGAAAAAGTTAAAAAACAATCAACTTAAACAAACAAGCAGACAAACAAACAAAGAGGAGTGGCATGCTCCTTGTTCAAAGCTGGGATAGACAGGGCTCAGAGCAACCTGGTCTAATGGAGGTGTCCCTGTCAATCACAGGGGGGTGGAATGAGATGGTCTTTAAGGTTCCTTCCAACAAAAACCTTTCAATAATTCAATGATTCTATGAAATTTGTGTATAAGCAGCCCTAGCAATGAAAAATCTTGGTCCACTGAGGTCCAACATACCAAACACCATCAGGGGAGAGTGTGTGCCTCACACACCCACCTTCAGAATACTTTTCCTTCCCTCCCTTGCAACAGATCATCATTTACCTTTAGCCAACAGCAAGTTACTGTCCTCCCTGGTTGTACTGCAGGAAAGTAATAATAGCAGAAATCACTGAGTGTAGAGGATGCATCCACTAAATCATTTTCAAATTATTTTAAACAAACTTCTCTGTCCATATCCTGTTTCACTTTCTTGCTCCTTATACTCCAGTGTCTTCATTACTTATATTCTAGTATCCCAACTATTTCCTTAATGGTGGAAATTATAAGTAGCACCTCCAAGACAATAAATCCACAACATAATGACAGAAGAATCAAATCTTTATACGCCTTTATCTTGAAGTATATGTGAGCACCATTCTGTGTGTCAATGATGGGCCTCTAAACCTGAGAGACTTCTGCATTATTACATTTTCTTAAATCAAACTTGAAATTTCTCAACTTCCTGCTAACAAAATCTCCCAGATAGCCTTCATTTAGGGTGTTTCCATTCATATTACAAACGGTTTTGGAAGGCATCAGACAGATCTCCTGCTGTTCAGCTCAGCCCTGTGAGGTGCATCTGGAGTTCAGTGTCCAGTTCTTGTCCTTGGGACAAGGGAGACGTGGAGCTCCTGGAGTGTGTCCAGTGCAGGGTGACAAAGATGATGAAGGGACTGGAGCATCTCCCTGCCCAGGAAAGGCTGAGGGAGCTGGGGCTGTTCAGCCCTGAGAGGATCCCCAGCTGAGAGGGGCCCTCACCCCTGAGTGTCCCTGTGTGCAGGGAGGCTCCGAGCAGGGCCCAGGCTCTGCTCTGGGGGCTCAGCAATGGCACCAGAGGAACGGGCAGGGACTGATCCCAGCAGGTTCCACCTGGACACGAGGAAGAACTTCTTTCTGTGCAGTGATCAAGCCCTGAACAGATTGTCCAGAGAGGCTGTGGAGTCTCCTCACTGGAGATATTCCAGAACTGTCTAGAAACACAATCCTGTGTCCTGTGCTCTGGGATGGCCCTTCTGGAGAAGGGAGGAGGGACCAGATGGGCCACCTTGATGCCTCCCAGCCTGACCCATCCTGGGATTCTGTGAAAGCACTGCAGAAGCTGAAGTGTAGTAGGACACATAGGACACTGTAGGTGCCAATGGAACCAGACTGGAATGACTCTGTAGTAGCCCCAGAACACGTGAACCCTGCATCCTCAGCACGTACATCATTCACCCTACAGTTCTGCTTTTATAGGACCACATTGTTTTCTAGTGCAGACGTAGCCAAAACCCATCTTCCACCATTCACAGACACAGACATCAATGACCTCATCCTCAATACAGCCCAAAAGAACCCTCTTAATACCATTCCATGTGCATTCTTTTACCAGCAGCACCCTGTTCCTCTTTATTCATTTACCTTCTTCCACTGAGCGATTCTCATGAATTTTTAGGACTGGCATAAAAGCCAACGACTGGCAGCAGTGGAGCACAGCACCATTCCTCTCCAGCTCTGGACATTTTGTTTATGGTGTTGATTTGTGTGCCTGTGTTAATGTGTGTTCTCGTGCATCTGTGTCCAGACACACAACTGTCCCCTGTGGAGTTCATCTGTCACCCTCCACAGCAGGGCAACAACTCTTGTCACTGAGGAGTGGGAAACACCATTCTGCATTCAAAACATGCTCCAGTGGAAAAGGCTTTTCTCAGGCTTTTTTCCTCTTTCAAGTTTTGCCTCAAAATTTTTTAAGGAAAATGTTCTCAATTGTTTGGGGTTTTATCTTCTAAAAGAATATTCAAGGCATCCAAACATTCCCTCATTTACTTTATTTCCTTTTTTCTTGTTTTCATTACTTACTGTGTTCAGCTACCCATCTCCCAATCCACACTTTGTTGTACCTTTTTTCCTGATGATTTAGGTGGTGTGGGATATTTCTCTGCATGTTCAAAATCTACTTCCATTTCCAATAAGTTCAGTATATTTTTGTTAGGAAAAACCAACCCATCAATCAAACAAGTCTCATAGATTCCACTTTCATGGAATCATAAAATCATAAAGATTAAAAAAGACCTGTGAGAGCATAAAATCCAACCATTAACTCAGCTCTTCCATGTCTACCACCAAACCATGTCCACAAGCACCACGTTTATCCATTTCCTTGCTTCCCATTTATATTCCCATATACAACACCTCCGGGTCAGAATTTCCTCTACTTCCAGCAGCACAAGTGACACACAAAATATGGTCAGTGACACCTTTCTGGTGTCGATGAGGGACCTCAACTGAGGCTTCTTTGCCCTCATTGTAATTTAGTCCCCTTGAAAACAAACTCCAGTTTGGATAAAATATGCAAAGTTCATTAAATAACCTTGAGTGCCTGGGTTTGGGCTGTGCAACAGGTAAATAAATTAACTGTTTGAGGCAAAAATGTTTAAAAGATCAACAGCTGTGCTATATTTAAATTATTTCTTCCCCCAAAATGTACTGCGAGCAGAAACACTCCAAATGCTGAAAAATAGATGAATCTGTATAAGTCCTTAATTATTGAGCTCATTTTTAATAATTAACTAAGCACGAGTTGGGAAAAAAAAAAACCACATCATGAGATCTAAAGCAGAAGTGACTTTGTGTTAAAGGTACAGGACAGAGCCTTTAGACTCAAAAAGCTGTTGCAGGCAATGCAAGAATTCAACACTTTACTAAATGACATAACAGAACACCCTTAAATATGGAGCAGAGCAGAATGGTGCAGCCTAGAAGTGCAAGGGACTTAAAAATTAATACCAAATGAATTAATCACAGATCTTAAGATTGGGAACATCTTAGCATCAGGACTCTGGTTATCCTTCCTGTTAGAAGTATGATGTGAAGTTGCAGTCTTGTATGGGCCTAAAATTATTAAGAATGAGACAATTCTGATGTGTACAATGCTACTCTTGAGGAAAACCAGTATAATTTTAATTTTCTATGGCCTGTAACACAAAACATTTCATAAATCTGTGTGGGATGATTTGTCACTTACCTAGCTGGTTTCACCCAGTCCTAAATGGTGATAGGATACCGATAGATACAGATAAGACAAGGAGAAACGGCTTTAAACTATGAGAGGAGAAATTTAGATTGGATATTAGGAAGAAGTTCCCAAGTCAGAGGGTGGGGAGGCTCTGCACAGGTTGCCCAGA
Source organism: Prinia subflava (assembly GCF_021018805.1). Taxonomy (NCBI): domain Eukaryota; kingdom Metazoa; phylum Chordata; class Aves; order Passeriformes; family Cisticolidae; genus Prinia; species Prinia subflava. The sequence continues at coordinate 3,630,711 of NC_086248.1, read as the reverse complement.
GAAGCTGTGGCTGCCCCTGGATCCCTGGAAGTGTCCAAGGCCAGGTTGGGCAGGGCTTGGAGCAGCCTGGGAGAGTGGAAGGTGTCACCCGAGTCACCTCGAGCTCTCTGCCAGGACTCCATGAGGTGCTGATATCTCAGTTACCTTTTATTACCAATCCCCCTCCCTCCAGGGAACAACTTTCCAGAAAACAGCTCTCCTTTTTACTGAGAGTGATCCATAAATTCCAGCCTGTCTTCAATCTTCAAGAGTCACAGCCTGCCCACTTCTATTCATGTTGAAAGGAACTTCTGCCTTTCATACATTCCTATTTGGTTACATGAATTCCACCTTAAAACTATGTAAATCTAAGTATTTATTTGACAAGATGACAAGTTGCTTTCAAGGAAAACAGCTGTCCCTGACCTAAAAACAAGACTTTTTGGAGTACATGTTGTTATCTAACTTTAGACAACCTGGGAAGCTCCTAACCAAGCTTGCAGTGTGAGCCACAGCCAGAATCAGGCAGAGCTGGAGAATTGGGTTTACACATGGGAATGTTGGTACAAACTGGAATCTTTTAATGGGTTTAAAGAGAACTGATTCCAGTCCTAAGCCTGCCATGGGTCTGTTGGTCTTTCTCCCAAAAGTTATTTATATGTTTTTAAGAAGCTTCCTTTTTTTTCATGGGGCTGCAGGGTTTGAACCCTTCTCCTCTAACCCTTCTCCTCTGACACCCAGGACCCTGCTGCGTCTCATCCTCACTTCTATTTACCAAAAATTAATTAACTCAGTTATGAGCACACAGTTGTTTGTGGTGTTGACAAACTACAAAGCTCTTTTACACCTTCCGACTGTTTATTGGTGTTTTAAAGTTGAGGTAATGAGATCCCTTTATCCCACAAAAGGAATTTACGAGAACTGCAGGGCTCAGACACAAAATCTACTTACTGGGAATGTACAAATTACACTGCAGATAATCTGTCAATCTGTTGTAGCTATACTGTAAATCTTTAGTGTAAATGGGAATAGGAGCTTTCAATTTCCAGGAACAAAGTGAAAAGAAAGCTGTTTTCCTACCCCTAAAATAAAAAATAAAAAAAAAAAATAAAAAAAAAAAAAAAATAAAATAAAAAAAAAAAAAAAAAAAAAAGGAGAACTTTTCAAGAGAAGTTCATAATATAATTCAATGTATTATAACTATTTTTTTAAAGAATGTAAAAAACCTCCCACTTGTGGCAGGGAGTTGAAATTAGAAGACCTTTAAGTTCTCTTCCAGCCCAAACCATTCTGTATCTCTATGATTGTCACTGGTAATAAAATACAGCACATTTTCTTGCAGCATTTCAAGTGTCAGACTATTTTAGGAATATAGTGTCCTCTCTATTGTCATAATCCTTTATTAATATTATTCCCTTTTCTTAAGCCAAAATGTACTTCCTAATCAAACTTAACTTGGCCATTCCTAAAATTTTTAAATGTCAAAGTGATCACTGGCAGTACAGCCATTGGAAACTGGTGCTTCAAGAAAAAGACAAGTTTTTTAAAATATATTTTTAGATCCACAACAAAGACATTTGGCTTCTGTTGCTTCAGTTAATAAAATAAACCATAAAAATAACAATGAATAAATTTCCTTAAGTTAAAATGAATAGAACACCTTTTCCAGAAAGCCTCTTTAGTCAGGATAGTACACAGATGTACTGCTACAGCTCTCTATGACCAAATAGATCTTCAAGTGACACATCCTTAATTAAGGACTAGGAAAAAATATTTTATGAACCTGGATTTTATTTTTTTTTCAAAAAATGTCACAGCTATCTCAGCTCTTTCTGTGACTAGTCCAGTCACTGGCCGTGAAGGTAAGGAATCAAAAAAGAAGCATGAAAGCTGCTTTCCTACCTTTTCAAATGTGTTAAAAAACATTTGCTTGAACAGTGAGCTGTCAACCCTCTGGACTTGAACATTTCCAGCTATTTTTGCTCTCTCTTAATTCCAGTCCTAGGTATATTCCCTAAGCATTTGCACATTTTTAGCTTATTTTGCAACGAGAGGAGTTTGTTAGGGCTTTTTTTTTTTTTTAACCTGCCACACATCTTAGACAGACAGGGATATCTCTGCCTGAAGCTGGGAGCTGCCTTCCCACCCCCGTGCAGTCCTGCAGGACTCGCTGCTGTGCGTGGGCAGCTCCTGGGGACAGGCAGAGCAGCTTTCCTGCCACAGCCGCTGCACTGAGCTTTTCATTCCCACCTCCAGGTGAAATAAAAGGTCCTTTCTGGTTTATAACTGCTCGTTAACCCTTAGGACACCCAAGAGTTTATCAGCTCTTTGACAAGAAGCTGCAGCAGGACCACACCGGGTATTTTAGGTGGGCTCAAATCATAGTTTGGAATCAGAGTCAGAGAATTGGGTTGGAGGGGGCCTTTAAGGGTCATCTAGTCCAGCTCCCCTTCTCCTGTTGAAGGAGCAGGAACACCAGGTGGATCAGGTTGCTCCTGATCTTGAATCTTCTGTCAGTGAGCAAAAATAAAAATCTGACATCATCCGGACAAAAGGACAAACTGAATAACTTTTATTTTCTCCACTGGGAAATATCCTTGAAAGTGACCTAGTCCTGCTGAAAGTTTTCTATTCATGAAACTGCAGTTTTCATTTAAAGCATTTCCACCTGAATATCTTTCCACAGCACAGTGGAGAAAGCCAGGATTATCGTGTCCTTTTCCTGGAAGTGTTCAAGGTGAGGTTGGATGGAGCTTGGAGCAATCTGGTCTAGTGGAAAATGTCCCTGCCATGGCAGGGGTTTGGAATGAAATCAGTTTAAGGACCCTTCCAACACAAACCATTCCATGATTCTAGGATCTTACTGAGGATGGGAAGGGCTTTGTGATTAAACAGATCTATGGAAACTCTCGTTGTTACCCTTTTCTGACAATTTAGATTGTAGAAAATGAACTTCCCCTGCATGCTGTCCCACAAATGCACAAATTTCCAAACATTCCTTTTAATCAGAGATCCCCAATCACTTTGCTAAGTCACATCAATCCTGAAAACAAGGGGAAAGATATTCCTGTAATGCCATTGCATCAGCCAAAATCCACACTCCACACCTAGAAGGGGCTCACAGCCAAAGGGGCCAGGGAGGAAAAGGTTTTTAGGCAGAGCCCAGGAACGGAGAGCTCCAGCCCTGGCAGCCAAGGACAGCGGATCCTGCAGGGAGCTGCAGACAGCTGCTGACGCTGTGTGTGGCTGCCAGTTCACCTCCTGTGCTGCTGTGGAATGAGACAGGGAGTATCTCCCTGCAGGAGGGGGAATGGGGGGCAGCACAAGCCTTGCCAGGCTAGGATCAGCTTCCTGTGTCCCCAAAATGTGATGGGAGAGAATCCAGCACCAGGAGAGGCGAGGGTGAGCCCAAAGGGAGGGTCCCTGCCTGGCTCAGCCTGCAGCCCTGTGGAAAGCCAGGGCTGGGTCCAGGGGTCCCAGTTTGCCAAACTTCTCAGAATCACAGAATGACAGAATCCCTCAGGTTGGGAAAGACCTCCAGGGCTGAGTCCATCCCGTGACCAATCCCTGTCACAGGAGCACTGAGTGACACCTCCAGTTGTTTCCTGAACACCTCCACCCCTTCCCCTGGAAGCCCAAACTTCTCAGCCTTTCTCCTGATTTGGTGCAAATTAACCCTGAATTTGCTGCTTGGTGTTCTCTCCCTGCAGCCAGTAACCTGGAGTTTGTTGGCACCAGCATTGGAAGCAGTATTTTCGTGTCATATTTGAAAGTTTGAAGGAGGAAATTATTTAATATGTAATATGCCTCCACATTTGTAACAACTCACAGACCTGGACCCTGTCAGGAATCACAAGGTTATATATTAGCTATGGTCTATTCATATATTCTATTCTGTCCTATTTTATTCTGTTCTATTCCAGTATACAGTGTGCATTGTATTATATTGTATTAATATTTTTACTAGCTATATTATTTTATCTTTATCATATAATATATATTAATGACTATCTCTCTGTCGCCTTTGCATCATGTTTTTCTCATTAAGATCAGCACTAACACACAAATCAACTGATTTAAGCTTAAATCAAAGATAATAGATGCATTTCTGTTAGAAAGAAGGGCAAACTGTGAAAGACAAAGCAGCATGCCCTGAACCCAACTCTTTTTTTTTTCTCCCCCATCTGCTAGGTCTTTAAAATCTAATGGTCATCTTATATTTGTGAATAAGAAAGTGAAGGCACAAGTCATTGTACATTAGTTACTCCATGGGAAGTGCCTAAGTGCAGTTTCTTACCCCTGGTGAACACGAGGGGATTCAAGGCAGCTCAGCCTTCTGTTCCAGAGCCATCTGCTTTAATGCATCATGTTAAAGTCAAGGTCTTAGAAAGGAAAATCTCTGCTACAGGAGGCAAAAAGACTCCTGCAACCCCCACACAGAATAGCTGGTACCTAAGGAAAGCCAACCTATGGAAGCAAGCTCAGGAAATCAGGAAGTTCAGGTAGTGAAAAATAACATTTACTGAATAGATACATTTCAGTAGAGTGAAAAAAAAATCTTTTCTCTAACAGATCTCTGCACCCTGTCTTGAATCCCCCTGCTACAGATTTTTCCCCCTATTTCTTTCCCCTGGGAAGCTTTTCTTTTTAATATGTGAGTAAAGCAGAACAAATTCTCTCATGTTGTCTATGATCTCTTAATCTCAAACTCAGCACAGATACATAACACTGCCTAATGGAGGCAAAGCAAGAGGCATTTGATTAAATGTTTGATCTCTGGAGGAATGCACAGGCTCTGTAGAGCACAGTGCACAGCTCACAAATATTTTGTGTTTTATTATTGATTAAAAGCAATTAAAATTAATAATTGGTTCAACTGATAAAAAATACTTTCTTTCCTGAGCTAACCCTGAAAAAGTATCAGATTGCTTTGGCTGCAGAGAAATCTGGGATAGAAGTCATGCAGATTTACCTCTAAAATGTAATTTTCTCCATTGCAAATGCAAGGACATTCTTTGCAGCAGAACAAGCCATGATTTTAGAGCATTGAAATGACTGCTGACACCTCTTTTTAAATTATCCTGATTATAAATAAGTTATTAAACCAAAACTCTCAGGACATTATTTTTCCTTTACCACACACCTTTCATAGTTTGGACACAGAGAATGCAGCATGTTTTTAATCTGAAGTGTAACATCTTTCATCTAACTGAAGGGATGCGTATTATTAGTCAAAATTTAGGAAACAGGCTCACGAATCACAGGAGGTTTTGTGTTGGAAGGGACCTTAAAGATGATCCAGTTCCAACCCCTGCCATGGGAGGGACACCTTCCACTAGAGTAGGTTGCTCACAGCTCATATTCTTTCCCACCAGAGTGCTGATACAAAGTTTTAGATAAATGCCTGACAAAACTTCTGACCTTTTTTGGAAAGAGTCACAGTCTGTTTCGAGGGGACACAACGGAATAATGAGATCACCTACACAGGACTGTTGGAAATGGAAAAGACCTTTAAAATTTTTCAGAGTGTGGCAGTATCTCTGCTCTGGAGCCAGGCTGGGAGAGCTGTGGGTGTTCAACCTTGAGAAGAGAAGGCTCCAAGGAGATATTAGAGCTCCTTGCAGTGCCTTAAGGGGCTCCAGGAGAGCTGGAGAGGGACTTTGGACATGGGTCTGGAAGGACAAGACAAGAATAAATGGTCTTAAGCTGAAAGAGGGTGGGTTCATGTGGGATATTGGGAAGAAATTCTACCCTGTGAGGGTGGGGAGGCCCTGGCACAGGTTGCCCAGAGCAGCTGTGGCTGCCCCTGGATCCCTGGAAGTGTCCAAGGCCAGGTTGGATGGGGCTTGGAGCAACCTGGGCTAGTGGAAGGTGTCCCTGGCCATGGCAGGGGGTGGAATGGGGTGGTCTGTAAGGTCCCTTCCAACTCAGACCACTCTGAGGTTCCATGATAAGTGTGTTAGGACCACAAGATCAGCTGTCACAAGGACAGGCTGTGTGTTCTTGTTTCGGTGCAGCAACTCCACTCTGCACCCAGTTGCTGCCCCCACTCAGCATCCACTGGTGCCTCCAGTTTCCCTGAGAAGGACAAAGGCACAAGAACAGCCAAGGCCACCATGCTGAACTTCTCTCCTGAAGCTTGTCAGGAGAGTTTCTCAGGGAATAGAGCGCGAATGGAGCTGGAGACAGTGATAAATTTCCCTTCTGAACAATCAATAAAACTCTCCCAGCCCTGCTCAGGCCCCCACTGCAGATGCAAGGGCCATAATTACATTGTCAAGAAGTCAGGTTGCCCTGGCTGACTGAAACCCCCTCTCAAAGTGACGGGAGATTGACAGGCAGTTTATGGGTGGCACGCTCTGACTGGCAGGGGAGATGGCTAAAGCCAAAGGCAACAGTGAAATTTCCCAGTCTGCTACAACCACCGGAGCAAAGGACTGCCACTCATGAGGGAATTGTGGGAAACCCTTAGTCATATTAACATATCAAAGTGAGGAGCTGACAGCGCTTACTAAACAATCTGAACTCAACCAGAGCCGCGGAGCATCCCCCAACACTCCCAGCCTGAAAGAGAAAAGGAATTAAAATGTGCTCGCTCCTGTCTTTGCCAAGACAGCCAAGAATTTGGAAAGCTGCTTATTTAATGATTTTGATCTGAGATAACATGTATATTCGTGTATATAAATGTATCTCACAAATGTATATTGCAGAGCATGTCAGCCTCTTTCATATATATATATATAAAAGAGGCTGTCATGCTCCACAATATGTTCTATACCACAAACCAGAGTGGTGCTAAATTGAAGTCAGAAAAGCAGATTTTTTTTTTCCTTGTAAGCAATATGAACCCAGTAAAAGACCCCACCACTTTCTGACATGTTTTTCATGTTTTTCTACTGTTTCAATGTTAAGTTGCAGATTACATGCTTTAAATGAACAATAATTGCAGCCATGCACTGGGGCTACATTCTATGTAGACCTTGAATGTGACTTCATAGCTACTCTGGATCTGTTGAATAAGAAATTTATATGATGTTTTGAATAAGATTTGGTTTTGAATAATAATAATAATAATAATAATAATAATAATAATAATAATAATAATAATAATAGAATAAGAGTTGACGTTGTTCAGCCTGGAGAAGGATCCTGGGAGACCTCAGAGCTCCTTCCAAGGCCTAAAGGGGCTCCAGGAGAGCTGAAGAGGCTCTTAGGACAAAGGTCTGAAGGGACAGGACCATGGAAATGCTTTTAAACTGATGGGATATTGGGAAGAATTTCTTCCCTGTGGGGGTGGCAAGGTCCTGGCACAGGTTGCCCAGAGAAGCTGTGGCTTCCCCATCCCTGGAAGTGTCCAAGGACAATTTGGATGGGACCCTGAGCAACCTGGGATAGTGGAAGGCATCCCTGCCCACGGAATGAGGGTGGACCAGATGATCTTTAACATTTCTTCCCACACAAGCCTTTCAATAATCCAATGATTTATAAAAACTTGAAACCAAGAGGTTTTTCCACTAAGAGTCAAACCACTTTTGACTCTGTATGTCTCCACCCAGGTAACACTTGGATTGCAGACCTCACCCTCTTGTTTTCCTAGGGAATGAAGACTCTCTGAGAATTATGGCACTGAGTAAAATGGATAAATTATCATGGAGAAAAGACTCAAAGGTACTGATGTAGATGCCTGGGTTTACCTCCCTCCATCACTCAAGGTAAGACTGCAAAATGCACTCTGCCCTGTTTGTGTTCAGTTTTATGGGTGATGGAATCACCAAGGCAGAGTTGATACAGGCTTGGAATGGAAAGCAGAAGCATTAAAGGAGGCACAGCTACCAGGAGTTGCTACTGGCTTTTCCTAAATTTCTAGAAAACAAAAAGCATGGAAAAGTGAAAGATCATGCTGTAAAGTGCTGACAATTTAAGGACAAAATCCTGGCTTACAGGGGTCAAACCAAGAATAGAAGGACATAAGGACATTTTCAAGTGGTAGAAGACACAGAAAGTGAAGCAACAAAAGCTGTTATGAGGCAAATTTAAATCACAATACTTTTCTTTAAAAAAAAAAAAAAAAAAAAAAAAAAAGATGATTAACCAAATTAATCCCCTGGAAAAAGCCTCTAAGGAAAAAGCTAGTTTCTGTCTCCCTTGACATCCTCAAAGACCAAGCCTTTCTGGAAGGCAAGCTTTAATCTAACAGGAATTACTGAGCTCAGGGCTGGGATAACAGTGTGAAACTCAATGGCCAGTAACAGACAGTCGATTCAGCCAAGATGCTCTAATGGCCCTCCTTCACAGAGATCCTCCAGGAAATGGGGTAGAAACGCTCTGCAAAGACACTTCACTGAAATTATTGAAGCCTTTTACAGGCAGTAAATAATTGAGGCTTGCTGTGTCTCAAGGAAGGGGTCAAGAGCACCTGAGATGGTGCTGAGGTGCAGCCCCACTTCTCCTGCCCATGCCAGGAGCTCCTTCCCCAGCCCCTGCCTGTCTCTCCTGATTCAGAAAAGCATCTGCTCACTGAAACCCTGCCAAACCCCCCAAAACTCCTCTCCTGACCCTGCTCAGCTGCTGTGAGCTGGCAGGAAGGTGTCACAGAGGCACAACTCGCTCCCTGCCTGTGCTCAGGTGGTCCCCTCAGTGCCTGACATCCTTTTTGACCGAGAGCCACACGTCTCTGTGCTCAGACAGGAACATTTCTGCCTGTCGGGCACAGGGTGGAAGTTCAAGACCTGCTGGAGGGTGTGAACACCCACCAGCAGGAAGGTTGACACACATGAGCAGGAGGAAGAGAGATGAGACATTCATATGGTTTTTCTTTTTCTTTTTTTACCTCCTCTTCTATGAGACATAGAACTTTTAAAAATAACCCAGTAGAGAAGAACTTGAGAAATGTGTTTTGCACTGATGTTCTGGATCATGCCAAGTTTGGACTCGAATTCCATGTCCAAACTCCTGCGCCAAGAAATGGACATTTTATACCCATTATTCATGATCTTCAAGAAAAACTCCGTATCTAAATTCTTCTATGCCACAATATAAGAATGGTGTGGAGCTGTGGTAATGGGTCCAAAAGAGGCCATGAAAATGCTCTGAGGTCTGGAGCCCCTCTGCTCTGGAGCCAGGTTGGGAGAGCTGGGGGTGCTCATCTGGAGAAGGGAAGGATCCAGGGAGAGCTCAGAGCCCCTTCCAGAGCCTAAAGGGGCTCCAGGAGAGCTGGAGAGGGACTGGGGACAAGGGATGGAGGGACAGGACACAGGGAATGGCTTCCACTGCCAGAGGGCAGGGTTGGATGGGATATTGGAAAGAAATTATTCCTTGTGGGAGTGATGAGGCCCTGGCACAGGGTGCCCAGAGCAGCTGTGGCTGCCCCTGGATCCCTGGAAATGTCCAAGACCAGGTTGGACAGGGCTTGGAGCAACTTGGAATAGTAGAAGATGTCCCTGTCCACGGCATGGGGGTTAAAACTAAATGGTCTTTAAAGCCTCTTCCAACCCAACCCATTCCATGGGTTCTATGAGAGTCATGACCAAAGTTTTGCCAATTTATTTTTCTTCCAAAAACTTTTTTTTTGGTGTGTTTTCTTTTTCTTTTCTGTTATTCATTTGTCCTTTGCTTTTGACAACAAAAGAAATGTACTCACCATGAATGGAAAGGGTCCCATTCCTCACTGCCAGGAATTTGACTCCATATGGAAATAATGGTGGAGAATGGAGACTTCCATAGAGATAGATGTGGGCTTTGTGATGGAAAGGGGCCTCAGGGGATCCCACATGGAGCTCTCCTCCATCAGACACCAGGATGTAATGAGCATGCAGTTCCACAGGTCCTGGTCCAGTAAACAGGAGTTTGCCACCTGAAGACAAGAGAAGAACAAAATACAATCATTTATTCAGTCAGTCATTCCCTCACAGTCAAAGCAACTGTAAGAGGTAGGTAAACAAAGGGGTTTGCAACAAAATTACAAAATTACAGCTAAAATGCTATTGCAGTCTGTGAAATTTCCACCTTGCTCTTTATTTCTCCTTATGGATTTATCAAGACTTTACAGACCTGATTATCCAGTCCATTTTTTGATTGACAATCTGAATTTCTAGACTTGAGCAAGGCCAGTCAGCCTGGGCAGACTCTCCAACCACAGCTGAAGGAAGCTGTGTTTGGAAAAACCCAATTTTAACCAACTAAGTCACTTAATGTTGAAAAGGGATATTCCTACTTAATTTGTATTATGTTACTTTTTAGATTACAAACTACTTGTGACTGGGAGAGGGGAGAGGAAAACTGCTTTGGAACATAAGAACTGGCAACTTGTTTAGATCAGTGGTTGATTTAATCCTGCAGACTCTTCCAGCTGCTGTTCAAAACCAGATGCTTCCAAATACAGTGTGAGACACATCTCCCTCTTAGCTGGCTGTGGGTTAATCTCATCTCATAAAAAACTCATTTTAATCCCTAATTAGAGGTTAGCTTCACCCCAAAGCATAAGGTTTCAACTCCTTGCCAACATTTTTCCCCTGCTGACTGTTAGTATAACTGGATAAGATTTGCTAGTAATAAAGAACTGGTCTTTGGAATCTTTGTGATATTTGGTCTCAATGACTTCTTGAAGCAATGAATTCTGTGGATTAAATGAATAGTGCATGAAAAACCATTTCCATCCCTTTTTTTTGTTTTGTTTTTGTCTCAAGCTCCTCAGTTCTGCTCAGTTCTGCAAATGCCTCCCTTGTTTTTGCCTCTTGTGATCTGGAAATCCCAGTCTGCCACCTCAGGATGGTTTGTTCCTTTACCTCTTTTCATATTTCCTCTCCTGTGAAGAATGCTGTCACTTTTTTTCACAGTGCATGTGGAGAGAATGGACTCTCATTCATTTTGTCACACTGCACATGGGATATGTCCCCCCTAGGTCAAGCCCTGTTTCCCAGGAGAGTAGGGAAATTCCCAAAGTCTGGAAACTTCACACCTCTTACAAAAGGTCTCCCACGCTCCCTTTGTGTGAAGTAGCTGGTAACTGTACCAGCTCATCCCATGGCCAGTTTGGAACTGGTGGAAGCAGTTTTTAATGGTGATCTCTCCACCTACCACCCAGCTGGCTCTCCTGCCCCATAAATCCTTCCCTGTTGTGATGGGGAGGCCCTGGCACTAACTGATTTAATGGCTTCAAACGGAAAGAAAGTTGGTTTATATTGGATATTAGGAAAAAATTCTTCCCTCTGAGGGTGTAGAGGTCCTGGCACAGGTTTCCCAGAGAAGCTGTGGCTGCCCCTGGATCCCTGGAAGTGTCCAAGGCCAGGCTGGACAGGGCTTGGAGCAACCTGGGGTAACGGAAAGTGTCTGTAGCTGAGAGTGGGACAAGATGATCAGATGATCTCTAAGGTCCCTTCCAACCCAAACCATTCCATGATAACACCACCAATCCTCAGCAAGAAGAAGGGAGATCAGACATCTGAGTTAATTGCAGTGTTTAGAGAAAAATAAAAATATAAATAAATAAATAAATAAATAAAAATAAAAATAAAATTTAAAATTTAAAAAAAAAAAAGAGAGAGAGAGAGAGAAGTTCTAATATAAAAAATAGATTAAGTACTATTGTGGGATTGCATTTTATGGTCATTGCTCTCCATTGCTCATATTCTGCTTATCCTGGTTTCCTTTTTTTATTCTCACATGCAGAGTCTTTCCTTGTTTCATTGATTTCTTGAGCTTATAAAAAGGTCTTATAACTTAGTCCTCGTTTCTTAGACTTATCAAAAAAACTGTATTCGAATAGGGACACTACCCATTTTTTTTTCCAGATTTCATTGTTTTTCACAAATGTTTACATATTTTTTTACAAAATATGCTTAATCAAAGAAAAAGATAAATCTCCCATTTTCTTGCTTATATATAACTATATCTACTGGGAACCACAGGTTTGCTCTCACAAACACCATCTCCCCCATGTGTAAATTGTCTCTTTCCCTAAACACACTTTTCTATATACAAATGTATTAGTGTTGAGCCTTTATATAGAATTTTTGTAAATTATACTGCATGGATTGTGATGAACCAGAACAAAGTTCAGCCTGTTTCATGTAAAACAACACAAGATATCTGACTCCAGCAGCAATTTTAAAGCTTCTGAATGAGAATGTACCTGTTGATTTTTAAAATGTGTATTCTGAAAGAATATTTAATGTTTTCACTCTATTAGCATTATTTGGGAAGAAGTGGACTGCTGGTCCATCTTCTTCTTGTGATATAATTTACCATCCTGTTCCTTCTCATACTGAGAACAGAAATATTTATTAAATACTTTTGCCTTATAGCAGCAGTGTTAATAATTTTATCACCACAATCTATAAAGGGAACTGTAAATCACTGTGATTTATTTCAGTCCTAACATAAAAAAAGACATCTTTCCTAAGGTCTTTATTGACTTCCTATGCTCTGTTCTCAGTGAAATACAGTCATTTATGTTTCCACTTCTCTTCATACAATTTTTAATGAGTATTTTAATTGCTGCCATGCTGTACCACTGAACCAGGGACAATTGTCTATCCTTTGATTGCAAAATCACAATTCTGTCTCAAACAAGATTTCCAGTTTCAGTCACATATTGCCCATTCAGAATTTTCAAGCTGTGGATCAAAGGTTTTCCTTATCATTTGTGGATTTCTGAGTGTCTGAGAAGCTGGAATGCTGCTGACTGCCCTGGCTGCAAGTACAAGCAAAAGTCCCACCACATGCCAGGAGCAGCAGGAATTCCAGCAGGAGCTGTGCACGCCTGGCCTGCAAGTTTGACCCTTCCAGAGGGAAATCAGAGTCACTGAGGTTGAAAAAGACCCCGAAGATCACAGAGTCCAACTATTTACTCAGCACGACCACGTCCACCACTGAACCATGTCTCCAAGCATCAGCATCATGAATTTTTTGAACACTTCTGGGGTGGTGAGCCAACCACTGTCCTGAGAAGCCTGTTACACTGCTTGACCCTCCTTTCAGTAAAGAAATTCCTCCTAATATCCAATTGAAACCTCCTCTGGTGCAACTTGAACACGAGAAGCCCTTATTTTAGGAAGAAATTCTTCCCTATGAGAGTGGTGAGGAATTAGAACAGGTTGCCCAGAGAAGCTGTGGCTGCCCCATCTCTGGAAGTATCCAAGACCAGCTTGGATAGGGCTTTAAGCAACCTGGTCTGGTTTAAGGTGTCCTGTCCACAGCAGGGGGGTTGGAACAAGATAATATTTAAGATTCCTTCCAACCAAACCACTCTGGGATTTGCAGTATGTCACTCTTTTGCCTTCCCTTAGAAGCAGCAGTCAGATAAAAATTTAACCCTGGAAAAGGGATGGATCCGCTACACTCATGGTCAGTCCACAATGCTGCTGTCCCCTGGATCTTTGCAAAGAAAAATCTTCTGAAAAACCTCCCAGGACAAATCCAAATGGTGCCCAGTCTTTGGGAGAAAATACAGTGGAAAAGTAAAGTTCAGCTGCTGAGGATAAAAGAAGAGCAGCACCACACAACAGAAAAGAAAGCATTAGGAAGTACTCATTTAACCATTTATCAAGTCTATGTGTAAAACAAACTCTGGCCAAACTTACAAATTCTTCTGTCCAAAAATTGCATATTGTCCCTCTACACCTCTGTGGTTTCTGTTAGGTCAGAATAAATATACAGCTGCTGCTTTACAAGGTTGTCTTCTCCTTTTTTAAAAAAGAAAATAAAAGTTATGCTTCCTTCTTTTATTGCACTTGACCCCTTCTCTGGAAGCAGAAAGCAGGAATATTGCTCAACGGAGCCTTTGGCTGTGACCCTCAAATTGTTTGTTATGGCTGCACAGGAAAGCAAAGTCCTACACATGACCTTGAGGGTGATTTTATAAAAATCAATCAACCACTGTTATGATGGCCTCCCCACCAAGCAAAATAAATACAATTAAGCCCATAATCACTTCTCTACAGTAATGTGCAAATTCAATGAGTCTCTTTAGGTGGAGTGAGCGAGAGAGGGGAGAAATATGTTGAGGCTATTTGATACTTTGTGAGAACATCAGAAGCACTATTCTTCTCAATTAACCCAGCAATTAGCCTCCACCTCTGCACGAACAGAAAAGAAATCTTTCTTTATCTGTCTTTACCAAAGGGGAAAAAAAGGAAGAAAAAAAAGCATAAAAACAACAAGGCAACTCCATATGTCCCACAGGAGGGGAGAAGCAGCCAGACCAAATAAATCAAAAAAAAAAAAAGAAATATTAAAGAAAACAAACCTAATAATAAGGTGGGAAGTTTAATCTGCTGGAAGAATAACTACAACACCACTGGTTTTGTAAAAAGAAATTTACCTCCTGAAGTCCTTGAGAAATGGTGGAGGACATGCTCAAAAGTAAAGGATTTGGAAAAGGAATGTATTAACAATTCTCTCTGTCAGGTGTCCTGGACTGAGTCATACAATGCCACAGCCCAGGTATTCAAAACATTAACTATGAAAAAAGCCTGCATCATACACTTTGGGGCGAAAAAAATAGAAGATTGGGAAGACTATTGTGGGGAGTTTCTCCTTGCCTCTGTCAGGAAGATTCACAGTTGCAGACATAGCAGTTTATATCCCTTCTCAAAAACCTCATTTTAAATAATAATAATAAAATCTAAAATAGATATTCTCCTAATAAACAAAAGCAATATTACTATCTTTTATTTAGGTTGTGATGCAGACTGTTTTAGAGATTTCCTGAAGTTAGAGGGAAGCTAAGTCCCCTTTCCAAAGTACACCTTTTGCATGGGGACATTTTCTGTTATCACCTTTTGAGGCTACACTTTGCATTCACTGCCAATATAAGATATTTTTCCTAATGAACAGCTTATTAGGGAGCTGACTTAAAAGTAACATATTTATATTTAGGTCAATTTAAGGTATTCAGTTCTGCTTCAAATTTGGTTTAATTCTACTTCTTTATGTAAATCTGAATACAGTGTTAAAGCCAGCAAACTACATGAAGAGTGCTGGGTAGTCTCAATTTTTTTTAATTTTTTTTTTTTTTTAATAATCAAGTGGGAGAAGAGTATCAACAAAATAATCTTACATATCACTACTGTGTAATAACCTTCAACTAGAAGGAAACTTCCTCTACATGGAAGGGGATTTGCAGATTGAAATCTCATCCCCTTCCCTGGACTGCCTCTTCCCATCTCAGTGCAGGGGAGATCTGCTCTGGCTGCTCCATGACCAGGAATAACTCAGCCCCACAGCCCTCAGCTTGCTCCTACCAGCTCCTCTCACTTGGTGTTTCACATGACAAAGCCACAGAATTCCCCATGAGGCTCAGGCTCAGAAGTTCTACTCCTGGCCAGCATCCCTTGTGGCAAACAGCAGGATGCCACTGCCAGAGCTGGAATAGCTTTGCTTGATCCTGTATAACCACGAGGCTTTATTGTGCTGGCACCCCCCTTGCTGCTCATTCTCCTGCTCCAAGGGTGTCCCTGGCAGGGCCTCCAAGAAGGAAGAAAAAAACAACCCAAAGCAACTAAAATTTTGCTGTGTACAGAAAGAAAAATACAAAGTTCATGAGCTTTAGAAAAGACAATTAATTATTTCATAGATCTGTCACCTGGACTCTGTTGACATGCTCACAGGACATTCCAGTGAGCCATGAAAGTTGTTTGCAGCTTGGAACATGGCTGAACAAGATGGAAAAGGGAATTTTGTTATATTTGTGCCATCGAAAAGGCTGCTCAAACCAAGAGTCCAAAATTCATTCTGCACCTCCCTCAAAATGTTCCTCCATGTTCATAGCACACAAGTACAGATCCCAGATTAGCTCTGAATTCAAATGCCTGTGTATTTCCACCAGGACATCACTAACACACTCAAAAGTTAAGGTTGTATTCCAGCATTTTGTTGGATGGAGGCCTTAATCCATCCCTGGGAGAGGAATCAGCAGCTGCTTCACTACTCTCAGACAGAATTCATCTCCCCAGCCTGACAAGCCTTTGTTTTTTGGCTTGCTGTGCTCACAGCCATCTGTTCAGATGGCACGTGCTCCCTTGGAAACCGATCAGGCTCTTCACTTAGAGCTCAGGAGACAAGTAAAAGGCAATTCCAATCAGCACCCCAGGAGAGGCTGCCATAGATATGTCTCCTTCAAAGAAATCTTTCTATTTCTTCAGCTCTTAAGGGGTCTCTGAGATACTTAGCAACACCTGGGTGGATTTGGAAGAGGAGAGCTGACTTGGTGGGGAAGAGGTGCAGACACACCAGGGTGTCTTCCAACACATCTGACATCTTCTGGGACCTAACTGAGGAGCTTCCAGGTGAGCCTTGTGAAGGCAAACACCACCCACAGAGCTGTGATGGAAACAAAGGTCCTTGGGCTGTCATTTCAAGTCCCCAAGTGACAGACATTAGGTGCACATTTGGAAGTTCCTCCCCGTGAGGGTGGGGAGCCCTGGCACAGGGTGCCCAGAGAAGCTGTGGCTGCCCCTGGATTCCTGGAAGTGTCCAAGGCCAGGGTGGACAGGGCTTGAAGCAGCCTGGGATAATGGAAGATGTCCCTGCCAATGGCAGGGGTGGAATGAGATGAGATTTAGGGTCCATTCCAATCCCAAACCATTCTGTGATTCTGTGATTTCCTCCTTCCATGACAGTAATTAGAGGAAAGAGATGGTGCTGCCTGGGGTTTCTGCTCGGTCTCTGCCAAAGCTGTGTTCAGTTCCTTGGCCAGGATTAGCTTCCACAGATCTGCTCACTGTGAAACGCCCCACAGGAGTCCCAAGAGTTGCTGAAGTTGAGGCAAATCAATTTAATCGGCAGGTGAAGAGTCCTGGGAGTCCAAGGTACATCCTGTAAGCCACAAGAAACATGATGGCAAAAGAAACCTGCAGTCCACATCCAAACATGAACCAGGGTTCATGCAGCTGGGGAAAGGATCTGAAAAGACCCACACCTTAAACTGCTACAGATTCAGGGTTTAAAATCCTTTCTCCAGGAATGTCCACATCTGTGAGTTGCACTCTACTGGATAACACTGAATCCCTGCAGAAAAATATGCTGAAAAATAAAGAACTGATGCCTTTCACAGTTTTTCACGAAATAAGAGAGGATTCTAAAGCTCTGAGACTAATTATTGAAGGCTCACCATAACAATGTAGGAAAATATCACACAGTGACAGAGAGAAATAGAGCTGACTTTTCTTCCTTTTAAATCTCAATTAAAAAATACATTGGATGAAATTTCCCATTAGCTGGTACTATTTGTACATCCCATGTTCTTTCTTTAATTAAAAAACATGCTTATTGCAATACTGCCAGAATCACTTTTACGGTATTTTAATTGTAATGTCTCTGCCTGATTAAAAAAAGAAAATATGAACTGGAAACTGCTTTAAAAAAAAAAAATAAAAGTATCACAATGCATATCCCAAATGGATTGATCAAAATGGCACAGAAAATACCATGACAGGAACAGGTTCCAACTGTGCCTACTGACAAGGGATTTAGAAATGAGTTTAAGGACTGGTTGATGCCATAGAGAAGAAAACAAAGGGAAACACTTTTTCCTTCTTTCAGTGAATTAAAACCCAATCTTTATCAGCAGTGACTGAAGTATGGTTTATTTGACAACTATTGAAGCTGGTGTATCAGTGAATATTTGATGCTTGTTGCTAATAGCATCAAAGAGGAGGGAAAGACAAGTAAAATCAATATCTGTGTTTTCCATACTCCTGAATTTAATCACAGGATGCATTCTGGCCAAAGTCAGATCAAAACGTGGATTATAAGAAATTCAAAATATTCACAGAATCAGAGAATCAAAGGAAAACTGTACATGGCACTCAGTGCCCTGGTCTAGTTGACATGGTGGTGTTTGGTCAAAGGTTGGACTCCATGATCTTGGAGGTCTTTTCCAACCTAAATGGTTCTTTGAGTGATAATGAGTCTTTTCCAGTACAAGGATCAAAGCAATCTTCTCCCTCATGCCTGCTACCTGAGAGTGGCTACCTCAAAATTGCCTTTGCAAGAGCAACTGCCCAGGTGAGGCTCTTCAGTTCCACTGGGGTGCACTGGGAGTGCCACCCCGAAATTCATCTCCAAGGAACTCCTGAAAGACCAGACAGCTTTTATTTTTTCTGTCTCCAGACCTCCCTAGACCACCATAACTGCAGACAAAGGCAACAACACATGCCTGAGGTATCAACCCATCAAACACAAAGTTCCTCCTGTGTAAGCCCTGTGCAAAGGAAATTCCCATCTGTCCTGGGTTATCATAAATATTTCCATACTTGTGATGCTGGGATTACAAAAATAACTGCAATCTGCTGAACATACAGAATTATCTACGGTCTATGTTGTATCTCTTCCCCAATCAGTCTCGTCTGAGCCATTTCACAGCCTGACTATTAAACATTCTGCTCTTGAGATCCACGTGTTCATGCTCTGCTTGTTAAGGAGGAGGGAGAAACTGCTGAGCCCTCATGGCAGTGAGCAGAAGCCAGCTGCCTAATCCTATTTTTCTGGTTTTTTGACCTCCAGATCTTCTGCCCAGAGAGTCTGGTCATTCCCAGAACCACTGTATGTTTGGGGCTGTGTGTTAATACAGCCAAAGAAGGGTCAGTTTTGGGCTGTGTGTTAATACAGCCAAAGAGGGGTCAGTTTAAGGCTGCACGTGAAGTTGATGTCCTTGTTCTAGCACTCTTCAAGTAATTCCTGCAATGTTGAAATCATCAAAAGGAGACAACACAGGGGCAGTATTCAAAATCCTCATGGAGTCTTAAAACAGGGGCAATTTCAAGAGGTGGGCCTGTGAACTTGTGTTGAGTTTGTTGGATACAGCACCAGAAACTGGGCAGTGTAGCAGCAGTGGATTCAGCAGCATTGCAGCATTTTTCCATCCACAAAACCTTGTATTTTCAGCTTATGAGTGCACAGCCAGCCTGATGCTGAGTCATGAAGGCCAAAGGGAGCAAAGCTACAATTTAATCCCATTCTCCAGCTCCAGCTCAGAAAAACTCTCCAGGTAGAATAGGAATGGGACATTTCAATCGGAGCACATATTTCCACCTACCTTGGGGGTCAGGGGTTTACTGCCTTGCCCATCTTGCACGTGGGGAAAGTGGTTGATTATTTGATGTGCTCACAGAGTTGGTAGTTGCTGCTCTGAGGGATCACCTGTGACTCAGTTTGAGAAGGGTGTCTATAATTCCTAAGATGAACTGGTCTTTGTTAAAGTGTGTTTCTATCAATACAGGAACCTAAACAACTCCCCTGAGCTGGACAGCTTAAAAAAAGGGATGGTAAGGAAAGATAAATCTCAGCCTCATTTCAGAGTAGATCTCAGCATGTCTTGATTCCAAATCTAACCAAGGCTACACAGCCAGAGAACCTATGGTAGTGGCAGTGGATGCAATAGGCAACTTCTCAAACCTCAGATAAAAAATTCCTGGAGGTCATAATTCTAAAATGTTTTGTCCCTCTATTTGGCATGTAACAATGGAGAAAATAATCGCATCTAGAATATTCTAATGCTGCTTTTCTAACTGAATTGACATTATAAACCAGGCTTCTTGGAAAACGCGATAAAGAGGAGGAAGGATTTGAATGTCAGATGAGCCAAAGCCATAAAGATACTACTCCAGACTTCATTAAATTCAATCAGAGCTATGGCAGCTTCATGAGGGCTGACTCATAGATCAAATGAGCCTTTGAATCGGTCCAAAGTTCAGAGTGTTTCTGCTCAAATATTTTGCCCCAGTTCTTCACAAAGTCAGTGACTGAGCCCCAAAATCTTCATCCAGATTTGCAGCCAAAAGAAATCTGGTATTCTTACCTGTCTCCTCTAAAGTATGGCATAATCACAATGAAGTTAAGAAGAATCTTGAATCAAAAATTAGAATTTTCAGTAGGGTAAAGAATTGTACCAAATTGTTTCACCTTTTTTTAACCTCAACATCTCAGTTGATTTTTAATTTTGTTTTTAAGTGGGAATGATGTATGATATAGCAAGTCTTGAAAACCTCTGAGCCTGGACTGAGCAAGTTCAATCAGTTTTGGACATGTTCATATGATAGGGACAAACTTGCAAACTTTTTTCCTTTATCGAATTATCATTCAAATTGAATATAAAATACAATTATCAAAGGCATATGTTTCACCATCATCTCAAGAAAAAACTAGCATCTTTAATATCATTTTAGTATAAAAGCAATTTTACCAGCAACCATCCTGGTCTTTAAACATATAAAAATTCTTGCTTTCATTTTTTGAGCTCTGTTTTAGCAGAGGCTTAACTTTGAGCAAGCAATTTCACCAGAACAACTCATTTCCTTCATACCAGGCATGCATACAGCAGTTTCCACAACCAGGACCTAACTTCTAGGGGAGAAGATTTCTGGCATGGAATTACAAGTCCTTTAAATTCTTACTTTGACACCCACAGAGATATGCCTGTCTCACCCTTATTCTGGGTCTGTGTACAGGTACACAAACCCAGCAAATCCAGGGTTTCCATCATAATTGTGCTCAGTTATTTACTTACTGAGGAAAGTACCAGCTGTGCTTTAGGATTGCATTTGATAGTTATGATCTGCAATTCTATAATGTCAATAATTTTGTAAAGGTGTTTGCAATACACCTGCCTGAAAGATGCCAAACAGAACAGAGTTGATTTTTGTTATCAGCAGTGCCATTATCATCAAACACTGCTCAGGACAGCAGCAATTTTGGTAGACTGGGGAAAGAAGAAAGGGGAAAAAAGGCCTTTTTGCTTATATTGTCATTATACCTCAAACAGCATAACCAATTCCTTCTGCACACGGAATATTTAAATTCTTGTCCTATCCCCCATCACTGCCCTCTTGCATCTACTGGGAGCAGGCTCAGCCGGCACAGCCTGGTGTCTCCTCCCATGCTGGAGCTGGGGAATGAAGGAGAGATCAGGGCAGTGAGAAACCCCATCCCTGGAGGAGGAAGAGCACCGAACCCTCCGCAGACCTTTGAGATGCAGCAGGTTGAGGATGCTCGTGGTGGTCCCCAGGAGCAGGGTCCGGCCCTCCTCTATCGTGACATTGTCGCCATCTCGCGGCTGGTGGCCAGCAGGCCAGCTGGAGCCCTCGTCCCACCGGCCGCAGAACTGGAGGGCAAGCTGCGAAGAGAAAGAGAAAGAGCCAGAGGAGTTTAAAGCTCGCTCCTTGCCACCTCTCGAGAAGCCAGCTTGCTCAGAGAACAGTGCCAGGCATTGGCATCTCCTCCACCATGCTCTGGGCAGTCTGACTTCCAGGGGGACCCTGTGCAAGGCAAAGGAGTAGAAGGATGTTGGCATTGGAGATGTCCCTGGCCTTCAGGAATGCCTGTCCCAATTTGGGAGCTGCCCCTTGTCCCGTTCTGCTCTAGGGAATGAGGGATTTGCCGCAGGTCTGGCTGCGGACTCACCCCAGGTTTCCTGGTGTGTGTCTCTCTCTGCCTCCCAAGGAGCAGAACTGCACTGTTGTTCCCTGGCACTGTCATAAAAACAGCCTGAAGACCTTAGAGTTAAAACATCCTGCTGGATGGGCGGTATTTTGCTTTAGAGGGTTTCTGGTTGGGTTGGTTTTTTTGGTTTTTTGTTGTTTTTTTTTTCCCCCAAGGGCTCTCCTGCCGTTCATCCCCATTTAGACAGACATTCCTCCTCTCAAACACCTTTTTAGCTTTCTCAGCTTATCTGGTGTTATTATTGCCTCTTCTCTGAGGGTGAGCACAGCAGTTCCAAATAAAGCCCTGAATAACTTGAAAACTGCTAATACACTGATTCATGATGTGCAAGAGCGAAATGATGCCTGAGCTTAAAGGCTCCTCCTCACCTCTAAACTTCAAGCATGCATTTTGCAGTGAAGGTTTTATAGAATCACAGAATTGTTTGGGATGGAGCTGTTTCATTCCAGCCCCCCTACCATGGGCAGACCCCACTAGACCAGGTTGTTTAGGGCCCTGATGATGAAATTTTTGAAGAAGGTGTGAATATTTTTGCCTGGACATGTGTGCACAAGTGTTGACATAGAAATCCAAAACGCATTATTTGATCTCATATGTGAACCAGCAAGAACATCCTCAACTCATCTGAGGTTGGGGGAGAACCAGACATGGAAATATTTGTGGTCCTCACTGGGCTGTTCTAATCCAAAACAGCAGTGGAAAGAATAACCTCAAGACAAAAGCAAAACAGAGTAACTCCATTTTCAAACGGAGCACATCGAGTGCATTAAAGCTTTTGCTCGGGAGCTGCAGTTGAGGTGAATCAATAATGGGGGTGTTATGATGGTTGTTCTCTTTTACTGTGCTGTTTTCAGGTTTACTTTTATGTGCCTGATGTTTTATGGAGTATTTCCTGTAGTGCTGTTCCTGAGCAAGCTGATCCAGTGGAATGTCCCTGCCCATGGACCTTCAGATGAGCTTTAAGGTCTTTCCAACCCAAACCACTCTGTCATTCTACTATTCTAATTATTTACACCAGGAAATGAGTGTAGTGCCCAGGCTAAATGATAAACTGGCTGATATCCACCCTGGCTAGATGCTGGGATTTTCTACAGTCATTCTATGATTCCTCTGCAAAGGGAATTAACTTGGTTCAGTTCAGACTGAAGCCTCGGACTGCATTAACACACAGGCAGTGAAAAATTCTTGGGAGCTAAAACTCTGGTGTCAGAGGGAGTGAACCACTTCATCATAACAGCAGTAAAATTACTGAATAATTGCTAAGTGCAATAGGAAAAGTTTAATTTTCATTAGTTGCAAAGATATATTTATGTATTTATATATTTAGTATTATGTATTTATATTTATATAGTTCAGAGATTTAGGACAAATTTCCAGCTGAAAGTATAGATGCTTTTACCCACTATCTTTCAAGAGAGGCTGTGAATTACTCTTCATTGACAATGTTATGAAGCAGATTGTATAAAATATAGAACAGATCCACTGGAAAACAGCTAATTAAACTTGTTTTTACCACAGAGGAACAGACAGTTCATAGAAAGGTGCACACACTGCTTATCAAGCCAACCATAGCATAAAATTACAAATCCATAAATTCCTCTCTGGCACAATGCTGCCAGTGCCACCAGCACAACACTGGAGGAGGCAGCTGTGAAATGGTGGGATCCACAGGAACATTTGGTTGAGAAGGTTTGCTGAATGCCTTTAAGTCACTCTCATGCTCTGAAATCACTTAGAACCTTCCAACTAACTCTAGTGGCCAAGCAAGGCTGTAAGGAGTGTACCAGACCTTCTTCCTAGCACCCATTGCTAGCACAGTGAGCTGTTGATAGAAGCCCTGCAAGAGTTAAGAATAAATTCCTCTTCTGAATTTGACTTTTTTTCTCTTTTAGATGGCAAATAGGGATTTCTAACTAGAAAACACTCTAGTTCTTTATTTAAGCTTCTTTCTACCTAATGTCAGTGTTTGAGATTGATCTGTTTCTGCTGTCACCTCTTAGAGGAATCAATATCTGTTCAGTTCTATCAACACCATCTGGCACAAAAATCTCAGTGTTCATACATGACAGTGGAATCTCAGAATCACAGAATGGTTTGGGTTGAAAGGGGCTGTAAAAATCACCTCATTCCACCCCCTGCCATGGGCAGGGACACCTTCCACTAGCCCAGGTTGCTCCAAGCCCTGTCCAACCTGGCCTTGGACACTTCCAGGGATCCAGGGGCAGCCACAGCTTTTCTGGGCACCCTGTGCCAGGGCCTCCCCACCCTAATAGTGGGAGAAAAATAAGTTAATGAAGGTCACAAAATTCCCTATTTTTCCATCAAGTCCATACCTAAATTTTCCAGCGAGAAAATGCCTGCCTTAGTCCACTGTCATGTGCATCACTTGCCTGTGTGTCTTTCAAGTGATTTCTGATTTATACTTTTTCTTCTTTATAAATAAAATTAAACAGATGAACATCAGCTAATAACACAAGACCAAAAGCTGTTTATAATCACTTGTACTATCATTGTATTACCACAGAGAGATTAAATCCAAAGAATCTGTTTTAGAAGGAGAAAAGGGGATTTGCTCAAGGAACATACTTTAAATTACCACAGCACAGAGGAATGGACTGGGGTGTTAGAGGGAAGGCAGCTCTGTAGGGATTGAGGAAAAACATCAAAAATTTTTGTTTGATGACTCTTCTCTTGCAGTCCTGCACCCTTCCCTGAGATGAAAGAGCACCTCCTTAAGATCTCTGAGAGAAGAGGATGTGGTCTAATGCAAGTTTAGTGCAAGAGACACCTGCCCTGAACCACCAGCACAGTTTTCCTCAACTTTGTGAATCCCATATGATTACACTCCCTGATTTCTGGGAGAAAAGCACAGTGCATCTCCAGCTGCAACAGAATTCTTAAGTTCCTTTGCTGAAGGGTGGTGGTGTTTACCTCCAGTTCCATTTAACCAGCCCATGGTGAGATAACATGAACTAATACACAAAATAATTGCACATCTCTCATTAAGCAGGGTTGGGGACAGAGTCTTAACATCCCTCTCACTAGTTTTTTTCAGAAAAGCAAAATTCTTTCTATTTTTTCCCCCTGTCTGGCACCCTGTATTTGACCTCTGGTGTTTAATTGAGGCACTTCTCAGTAATCCTGAGGAGCAGCAGCAGCTGCAGGTGCCAGGGCTGTGGCTGAGTGCCCACCCCACGTGTGCTGGTTGAAGGAACCAGAAGGAACCTGCAGGGCCAAGGAAAGCTGTGTGTCAGCCACTGGTGCTGGCCATTTTCTCCCTGTGCTTTTTCCAGCTTCAGGAAAAGTGGCAGGGAGCTGGAAAGTCAGGATGGGAGAAAGAGGAGCTGGCATAAAACAAACCCTGAGCTGTGAGGCTGAGGCTGGCTGGCAGCAGTGAGGTGGCAGCTCCACGCTCTGGCTCCAGTGTGCACCAGAGCTGGAAAGAAGATTTGGAGAAAACAGAGCTTGTGAGACCATCACATCTCTGCAGCCATCTGTGTCACTGTCAGAGCTCACACTTGGACGTGGACAATTTCAGTGAGGTTTAACAGGAGAAGCAAGACAACAAAGATGCTGCAATCCTGCAAGGTTTGTGGCAATCAATAGATAAATTGGGGCATGAGCCTCTTCTGCCTGTATATTTTATACAATGCAATGAGTTAAATAAATGATTATAACCTGAACTGAGCACGTAAAATCATCCCCCAAACTGTTGCAGGATGTGCCCTCACATCACACATCCATAGGAAAACCACTCTGGCAACATTTGACATTTTGAATGCAGCACAGCAGATGGCATTAACCCAGTGGGGAGCCAAACCTGCAAAATATGGGCAGAAACCTCCTGTGGGTGGAAAATCACCACCATTGGTGATCATCCCTAAGAAATCTTAGTTGTTCTTCCTGGGGCACCAAAGAGCAGAAGGAGCTGAGAAGGGATCTGACCTCAAAATTCAATGAATGGAGTCCTGTAAGTGCTTTCCAGCTCTGACTCACATTTGGAATGTGTCATGCACACAGCAAATTTTATTTGCCAGGGAAAGGTTTTTTTACCCAGAGGGAATTTGGGCACTGGAACAGGCTCCCCACATCAGAGCCCCAAGCTGGATGGAGCTTTGAAGCATTTGGACAAAGCTCTCAGGTACATGATGGGATTTGGGGAGTTGTACTCAGTGATCCTTGTGAGTCCCTTCCAACTCAGAATGTTCTGGGATTCTATGCATAATTCATATCAAGCCCAAACCTTGTGTACCAGGCCCATAGCTTGATAGAACACAAGTTAATTTGGTGAGGGGGTAACAACTCCTTTCCAATACATATCTTCAAAATAATTAATTATGTAAATGTAAAATAACAGTTTTGTAGCATGCAATAAAAGACACACAATCTCTTGCAATTCAGCATGTTACCCACTTTCCTGCCTACTGCACCTTCTTTTTTCATTTTCCAGGCAGATTTCTTTCCATTTTATGTTTTTTAGCTGCTGCTGTTGTCAGCCAGGCGGGAATTGCCTTTCTGTCAGACTTTGGGGACACAATCTCTCAGGGTCAGTTTGGCACCTTGTGCCTGTGACTAACAGGGTGTAGGAACACATGCAGTGACTGCAACCACTGAATAAATAACAGTGATAAATTTGCATTCCCACCCAGACTGGTAAACAATTCACAAATGGGAAGGATACCAGAATGCAAGGTTTGGGCTTTAAAGGGTTGAGAAACTCCTGTTTAGACACAGAAGTGATCCTTTGATCACACTTTGGGATAACTTTACAATTCCTTTAGTTAAGTGGAGTTTGTTTAGAGTACAGTCCCAAAAAAAGGACTGCAACAACAGTTACAAGCATAAAGAGTTTTCATCCTCCCATCAGAAAATAAATTCTAAAACAAAAGCAAGAAGCAGTGACGCAGTTCAACACAGACTCTGCTTCCTGGTGTGCTCACTATTCTCCCTTCTTCCCTGGATTTTAAGGAGAAATTCTTTACTGTGAGGCCCTGGACTAGGTTACCTAGAGGAGCTGTGGCTGCCCCATTCCTGGAAGTGCCCAAGACCAGGCTGGACAGGGCTTGGAGCAACCTGGGATAGTGGAGGGTGTCCCTGCCCATGGCAGGGGTTTTGAAAGAATATTTTCTTTGATGTTGCTCCCAACCCAAACCATTCCATGATTCCAGGCTGTGGGTTCCAGCTGGGGGTTATGTGTGACATGGCCAGAGGGAGACACCTGAGAGCAGGAGGGTTTTCCCACCAGCTTTATCCTTCCCCAGGCCCAGCTGAGAGGACACAGAGCACCGTGTGGATCCTGCAGGCTTTAGCAGCAGGAAGTTTCCCCTGTCCCAGCGAGCACATCCATGAAGGAACAAAGGTTTGGAGTGCTGCCCACACGGCAGAGATTGACACCCACGGGAGCAGCCTTTCCTTGGTGCTGACAGATTGCCATTTAAGCAGTGAGCACGGAGAGCAAGTGTTCCTGTCCTCAGTCACCACGGAGAGACAAGGTTAACATTCCCAGTGATGGAGTGCAATGCAGATTTCCCCATGCCACACACCCAGGACTCCACGCCACGTTTGAAAACACTTTAATTTCAGTGACGGATACAGGGAGCTCACTTTCCAGGCTGTGAACTCTGAACAGCTCCTCGGTTTAATACATCATGAAAAGATTTACACCCCCTCACCCAACTCCCATCCACCTGAAGGAAAGAAAAACGTATATTTGGAGGAGACAAAAGAGGAGGGAGGTGTTTTATTATACTAGATGTCTTTTACAAGGGAAGTATTTTCAGCCATCTGCTCTAATTATTCCTCCTGTATTGGCCACCATCTTCATGCAACAATAGAAATAATTATCTCCTCAAGGGCAGAAAAAAATATTTACAGAAACAAACAAAAGTTGATTATCTTTAGCTCCTAGGGAAAAAAAAAAAAGAAACAAGCTACTTCTTAATGAAGGAGCAATTAGGAAGGTGGGTAGAACATCTATAATTAAACCAGACAAATTGGTGCAGGCTCCTCCCTCCTACACATACTTGAAAGGGATGCAAATGCAAGTTATTTGCTACAGTCAGTAGAATTAATAAGCAAAATGCTGCCCAGTGCCCAAAGAAGCTGAACCTGTCTCTTGGCATCATTCTCTGCCTCTGCTGCTTGTCACACCTCTAACCCTTTGCCAAATTAACTGAAAAATACTGACCACAGTGCAAAGCTATGGAATTTCAATTGACATGAGGAGCTCTTCCTCTGTGTAACAGCATCCCCAAGATAATTACAGGATTCTCATTCATCCTGTTCTTTAAGAACAGCCTCCTGCCTGCATTTCACCACTCAGTGTAAAAGAAAGGGCTTTTTCTATATAAACCAATACCAGAGGTCTTTTGCAATTGTCTTTTCATTCCCTGCAGTGTATAAGAATTTTTCTCACTGAGAGAATGAAGTGAGAAGATGGAATGGGGCCATCCCAAAGAGAACAGAAAATATACTGGGCAAAACCAAGTATAAAGCAGCAAAAAATATAGATATTGTCTCTAAGAGCAAAGCACAATGCCTCATTTGGTAGACAAATATACAGATTTTGACTTCCAAAAAGAAATTAGTAGAATTTAATTGTCTGTGTTATGGAATCAATGAATGGCCAGAATTAAGCTGGTCAAGGAACAGGCTGATCAGGGAAATGGTGGGATCATCATCTCTGGATGATCATCATCATCATTTTGAGATCATCATCTCTCTGATGATCTCAAAAAACACACAGATGAGACACTTGGGGACATGGCTTAGTGGTGGACCTGGCAGTGCTGGGGGAATGGCTGGACCTGATGATGTTGGAGATCTTTTCCAATGTAAATTGTTCTATTATTTTTAAGGCTGAATTTCCCAAGGCTTCTCCAAGGGGTCTCAGGACAGAGGGTACCATCTAATGCTCATTACAGGTGCAAACACCAAGCAGGAAAGAACTGCAAAGTAGCACAACCCTGCCCCTTCCATTCCAAAAAGGTCAATTTTTACTTAAAAAAAAAAAAAAAAAAAAAAAAAAAAAAAAAAACCCACTGAGATTAAGAATTACCAGCAATCCCAGAGAAGTTGCCTTCAAATATTTAAGTAGCCCGTACTGAGTTTCTTAGGAAATCAGAGAGGAAATTCAAAGGAGACTAGTGGATCCTATAACGTGTTTGGCAACACTGTAAAGGACTTTTATTCATGTGCACGTCACTACAGTGTCCCAAATTTGCCACTGATTGAGGCATTTCCAAGCTGGATGTGAGGGAGAAGAAATTAAGAGAGAAAGGAGACCCTTCCTGGAAAAGTCTGAAATGGAAAATCTACTTTCATCCTCTCAGTGAAAGCACCACATTCACCTTTATCACTTCTATTTATAGAATTGTGGAATATCCAGAGTTGGAAGGGTCCCACAAAGGTCATTGAGTCCAAATCCTGGCCCTGCTCAGGACACCCCAAAAATCCCATTCAAGGGTAACCTGAGCAGACACTGGTAGCCAAACTGGTCAACAAAGGTAGGGAGATAATGGGACTGTCTTCTTCTGGTTCCTGAAATAAATGTTTCCAAAACTGGCAGAAACAGTTGTGCACAAGTCAAAAAGTCACCAAAAAAAAAAAAAAAAAAAAAAAGTCACAAAAAAAAAAAAAAAATAAAAAAAATAAAAAAAAAATTAAGGCTAAGGAAGTAGCCTTAGACTCACTCAAAAAACAAACAAATAAATAAATATCACCCCTCTCAGAACAAAAAAAAAAACAACGAAATAATCAAAAACCCAAAACAAACAAAAACCAAACAAAAAATAGCAGGAGAAGGCAAGATATCTAGAGAACTATACACTGTGAAAAAATTAATCATTTATATCAAAAAATGACATTATCTCCAGGAAGACTGGAATATGAATGAACCATGGATGGAAATGAGCAGAATGATTCTGAATAAACCTGCATGGAGAGACTGGAACAGGTTTCCAGAGAGAGTAGGACACCAAGCTCAGTTTTCCCTTATGCTTATCACTCTTGACATGACTGCCTGGGACAGAACAAGCCTGGATCACAACCCAACAAACCATTTCCAAGGCCACAAGGCGATATTTTTATCACTGTGTGCTGTGTCACTTCTCTTTACCCACTACTCCAGCTTTAAAATGCAGGTGGGATTATCCCAGCAGGTCCCTCTTTAATTACTCTCAAAAGCATTGATACAGCAAGGAGCAGGGCTGGGTTCATGGCTGGATATGTGATGCACTATCCAGTATTTTTATTTTTAACTGAGACTGCTTGCACCCTGAGTTTAAAAAGAAAGGATTCTTTTTCCCTTTTGCTTATTTGTTTTAATTTTAGCTGTCCTGCAGAAACCTTTCTGACTTCTTCTGAGTCGCACAGGCACAAGAAGGGAAGAATCTGGCTGGGCATGTTCTCTGTGGGACTGATGAATGACCCTAGTCTCTCCCAAACTATTAGAGGATAAATCTGTTTACACACAAAAAATTGACCTGGGCTGGTGAGGTGGGACTAGAACCAGGAAACTGGCATGTCCCAGAGGTAAAAATGCATTTGCAGCCAAGAGCATTAGTAACTCAAGACCATAAACAAGCCACAGCATCATTAATTACTCAGACAGGGGCAGCCACAGAAGCAGTGAGAAGACCCAAAAGCCAACTGTAAATAGTTCATCGAGCTGATTAGTTCAGGAAAAAAAAGAGTGGGCACTTTTGGAGGTCAGAGGCCATGGCACAAGTCAGTCTCAAGCCAGTTTGCAACTGGACAATGGCATGAGAAACAGTTTAATTCCTGTTTAAAAAAAAATCCCAAACAAAACCAGCAGACTCACTTAAAAAACAACCACCAAAAAAAAAAAAAAAAAAAAAAAAAAAAAAAAAAAAAAAGGTTTCTTCAGCAGGGGAGTAATCACTGCAATTTTGAGGCACAGAAGGTAAGGCTCCTTGCTCTAGAAGTATTTAATTAAGGACACGGAAGATTAGTTAAATCTAATGGTGCTTTTATAGGAAGGATACTGAAAAGACACTGCTGTTCCTAGGGGAGCATATCCCAGGTATAGATGAGCCATCTTCATACACACAGGCAACAAAACTCACTCAAATCCCATGTAAAATACCAAATAATGGAGGGATATGAACACTATTCATCCACTCCATAATTAAACAAACCATGGGACCTCTGGGAAAGTCCCTGTCTCTTTACCACACTCACATGAGGACCAAAGGGTTGGTTTTGGGTCTCTCAGGGTCATGGTGGAAGGATGAGCCTAAAATCAGAAATTTCAATTTCAGATATTAAAGAAAACACCTCGGGAAGCAGAGGAACTGTCTTGGAGCACATGAAGATCCTTGTTGCACAGAATGTGTATTTTCTGCCTGGTAACTGCTTGTTAATTCACAAAAACCTTCCCAATGTTCATTTACAGCATGATATTCAGAGACAGCTTATTTATTGTAGTGGAGAGTTTTAAGTCCAACTTGTTGAAAATCCTGTGAGTGTAAACAGATTGAGGAATTCAATGCAATCTTCCAGTTTAGATACAGCAGGACCAGGTTTTCCTTTCCAGGACGCTGTTAAAGGGCACACATAATTTACACATCTCTCTAAACCAGCCATTTTGCAAAGTATGGAGGCTTCTGAGACAAATTAAAAACAGCAATTTAATGGTAATGAGAAAATTACAGCATCAAGTTGTTTACACAAGCAGGATAACCAAGCCTGGTGACTGTGTCAGCCTTTGCACTGTGCAAATATTGTCTCCCAATTGAATGATCTTGAGTTAAACTCACTAATCTGAGAGCAAATATTGCAAAAGCAAAGATTAGCTCAACAATTTGCCGACCACCTGCAGGAAAAGTAACCAAATTACATCCTTACATGTCAGCAAGTGGGATTTCTGAATGGGTTCTATAATAAATGGGGGAGTAAATGGGAGGAGTGAGGCTCATCCACCCCAACAGTGCCAGAGAGAGCTGCTGATGGTTTTTTGGATCAGGCAGGGAGATAAACAGAATCACAGAGATGTCTGGGATGGAAGGAGATCATCTAGTCCTATCCCCCTGCCAATGCAGGGTCAGCCAGAGCAGGAATACCTCCAGGTGAGTTTGGAATGTCTCCAGAAAGGGAACTCCACACCCTCCCTGAGCAGCTGTTCCAGAGCTCTGGAACAGCTTTACCCTCAGTGTAAAGTTCTTCCTCAGTCTGAAGTGGAACTCCTTGTGTTTTAGAACTCCTTGCGAGAGTCCCAAGTCAGTGTGAATGTCAGAGAGCTGGTGTGGGATCCAGCCTCTGACTTTCCCACAGCTCCCATCGAGGCACAGGGAATACAGGTGAGCTGATACACAAACCACCTCCACAGCAAACCTGGCTTGCAAGGGGTTTGCAGTGATTTACCAGGCAAAGACTGAAAAGTGCTTGGAAGAGGGCAAACTCTGTGTGTAGGCTACAGCTGGATCTGTCCTATGCATAAAATACAGCAAGCAGACAGCAAAACCACACAATCCAAGGACAAGCATTGATTCTGCCTTAATTGCATCCACATCTCCTCAGCCAAAGCATCGGGGCCATTGATTATTACTGGCACAACCATCTACCCGGGGTAGGATCTGATGCAGAGCAGCAGCATTCAGAATTATCACTGCATCACAGGGATAATTACGGGTGTAATGAGGTGTAAAGGGCTTGGCCAGCAGCAGAGGCACAGTCTAAGATGTATCAGAGAACAGGAATGGTTTGGGTTGGAAGGGTCCTTAAAGCTCATCCTGTTCCACCCCTTGCCTTGGGAAGGGACACCTTCCACCATCCCAGGTTGCTCCAAGCCCTGTCCAACCTGGCCTTGGTCACTTCCAGGGACTGAGCAACGACAGCTGCTCTGGAAAACTTGTACCAGGGCCTCATCACCCTTTAGCAAATAATTTATTCACAATATCTAATCTAAAAATACTTTTAGATTAAGGCAATTATCTCTTGTCCTATTACTCCATGCCTTTGTGAAAAATCCTTCTCCAACCTTCCTCTAAACCTCCTTTAAGTCTTGAAAGAATCATTTCCTCTCACATTGGGCTACAGGGATGCAGGATTTGGGACTCCCAGCAGCCACCAAGACTGTCCTGCTCCTGGAGAAGTGAGTGTCAGCCACCAACAGTGTCTGACTTCTGAGGTGGAGACAATCCTGCACCTGCCCCCCAGGTAAAGAATCTCACCCTGCACAGCTGTTATTTCAGAAATGCCAGCTTTTGGAATGGCTCCCCTCTAGCTGCGAGCTTTCAGAGCCCTCTCTCAAACTCAGTGTCCTGTTTAGCTTTAGCACATCAACAGCACGCTGCCCCCAGCCTATCTGTGTGCATTATCTGCTGCCCTAATGTATCGTGCACTGAACCACAGCATCATTACAGGTAAGTGCTCAGGTTTAAATGCAAACATAATTGCATAATGCGGGACAGCCAGGAAGAATAATGCAGGAAACAGAGCCAGCTCCATCTGATAGTGCAATCTGACTGGAACGCCGGCCCTTCGGATCAAACGCGCAGCCCAGATGGGGCAACCAGGAATAAAAGTGCCTCGTGGTATCTTTATTGTCATCAAAAACACTTATCTGCCACAAAGGTAAAAAGGTGAAGATGGGACTTGTACAGAAAAGGTCACAGAAGAACAGGGTATCACCGGGTTAGGGGGCCAAGGAAGGTGTCACACCCCAGCAAAGGCCACCTTTGCCCTGTCCCTCCAAGCTGAATTTGCCAGTTCCTAAAGGGAGTCTGAGCACTGGGTGGCATTTAGAACACTGGGAGCACCCATCCCTTTTTCCTGCAGTCAAGAGTGTCTGCTTAACTGTGATAAATCCAGATAAAGCCTCCCATCCTACTGTACAAGGAGCTGCACAAGGAAGGGAGAACAATCCCAACACAAGACGCCTTCAAAATGAGAACATGTCTGCAGCAGATATGTACACTTTAATGCACTTATTTTATGTAGCTAAAATTAGAATTGATTCTTGATGGAACAGCTCTTCCATCTATTTAATTTTAATTCTTTTTCAGTAGTTTGGGCTCACAGTAGCACACAATAGATGATTACAGGGATGCAGACAGCCCACAACAGAGGCCAGAAAGCAGCTGAAGTTAATTTAGTGCACTTCAAACCTGAATGACAACGCCTCTGCTGAAGAGAGCATCACACACATCATGGACAGTAACCATTCGTGTCAGTTCAGAAGATTTTAGCCCAAACTTCATTCAAATCAGACAAGATGAGAGCCTATCGTGAGAGAGAACCTCTCCACCAACACACTGCCCTCTGAACTGAGAAGCCTTTGAGTTGAAAGCACAAGCTGCTGCTGTTTGAGCTGTAAAGAGATCCCTCTGTCTGCAAGAGGGCTGTAACAGCTCATCTTTATCGGGAATGCAGATCCCCTGCAATAATACACTCCGTGGCCTTCACTCTCTGCCCTCCCACACACACACTTGTCTGCCTGTTCATCATTTGGCAGGATCTAAAACCAGGGGCCCTTCTACCCCAGGATCACTGCTGGCACCTCCTTACTCCAGAATCTGAATGCATTCAAGTGCTAAAGGATGCAGAAGTGTGCTGAGTAATATTTCAAGGGTGAATTTCATTTTGGAAGGAGTTGGGTACCATCCTAGTGCACACACACAGAGGAGGATGTAGGTAAAAGGGGAAATGCCAGCTATCACCACCTGACCCAGAATTGTTACCCATGATATTGTACCCATGTTACGGTATTCAAATCCCTCATGTACCCCACAATCCAGAAAATCCCTCCTCCAGACCTGAAATTGAACATTAGCTTGGGCTGGGCCAGTGTCCAGTATCTGCAATCCTTTCAGCATGGAAAAAACCCAATTTCTGCAACACTGTCTGGGCCATCTCAGCTTTGAAGCGACATTTTAAGCTCAGTGGCTTCATCCTCTGACTCAGCCCAACAGGGCTCCCAAAAGTCACTGCAGAACAACACTGACTGCCCAACTTCTTCTGAGCCAATACATTTCAGAGAATCGTGCCATCACAGACTGGTTTGGGCAAGAAAGGACCTTAAAGACCATTTAGATCTAACTCTCTGCCAGAGTAAAGGACACCTTCCACTAGACCCAGTTGCTCCATTCAGTCTGGTGTTGAACATTTCCAGGGATGGTGTAGCCAAATCTTCTCCGGGAACCTGTGCCAGGGTCTCCACACCCTCACAGGAAAGGATTTCTCCCAAATATCTCACCTAAATCTGCCACAGAATGGTCTGTGTTGCCTTCCTGTGCCTGCCCTCCTGGGTTTACTGAGCTCAGGGGAAAACTCCCCTCAACACTGAAAGCAAAAATTGCATCTTCTACTCACCAAACACAGGTGAAGGCAGGAGGACAAACTGCAAATGAAGGTGAGTTGGAGAATGAAAGAGCAGGAGAGTGTGTGTGAAAGAGCAAGCACTGTAACCCCTAAGTGGGTGAAGCTGAGCCTGACCCTTGATCAGAATCCCAGACCCAGAGAAGATGTGTGAAAGCAGGAAAATAAATCAATAAGCAAAACAGCGATCTCTTCCTCAATTTTATTGGAGGAAGTTCAAATTTACCCAGCTCCTCACAAACTGTCTTTGGCTAAAATCACTGCTAACGAGCTCTGACATTTGAAATTTAACTGAATATGAGCTAACAGCTCCCAGCCCTCCACCACCCAGGGAGCTGACCGGGAATATTTTGTTAAAGTCAGAGACGGGGCTAAACTGAGCTTTATTGAGAAGACCCAGCGTTCAGGGCTAAGTGTTTATAGCACCCACTTCACCTGACTCTTCCCTGCCCTGGCACATCTGCTTTTCTTCACGGGGACCACAGAGCTCTCAGTCCCCTCCTCTCCTCCCCAGCGTAATTATTTGCTGATTTTTACGAGGTCCCCTTACGATCCCTTAATGAAGTCCTTTGCTCCGCAGCAATTCACGGGGACAGATTGGACACGAGGGGCTTCCACTTAGGGAGCTGCCAATCAGGGGATGGTACCCGGCACTTAGAGCAGTTGTTCAGCCAGTCTATCACCCGGCTATTACAGGCTCATCACGAAAACAGCTTGCTTTTACTGGCAACCACATCGCATTAACCCTTTCCTTAGACGGGGAAGCCTCGAGTAGACTCAGCGTCGGAAAAAGCACTGGTTTT
Source organism: Prinia subflava (assembly GCF_021018805.1). Lineage (NCBI taxonomy): Eukaryota > Metazoa > Chordata > Aves > Passeriformes > Cisticolidae > Prinia > Prinia subflava. The sequence continues at coordinate 3,595,153 of NC_086248.1, read as the reverse complement.
CCCTCCTGCTACAGCAATTCTTTTTTTTTTTAAGTTATTAATAAACACTCCCTGAACTGAAATATCCCTACTTTAAATTTGTTTTTCCTCTAGCTGTACATCTAGTTCACATTTTTAGTTCATGCTAAACATTGTGATAGCACCAACAGTAACAAAACCAAGAAAAAACCCTAAACTTTAAAAAACCTTAAACAACAAATACTATTTGTCCTTTCTCTATTCCTCATTCCAAACTCTGTGCACAGAAGAAATTATGTTACAAGATGATTGTCTCTTCATCACTACCAAGGTTTGCTACAAGACCAAATTTTCAGGCTTTTGTTATCCTCAGGATTGATTTTTTTTTCAAAGAAGTAAAACATAACTGTGTTCCCCTCCCACACACTTTATCCAAGGCTTCTTCTCATTTCTGTGAGAAGTGAATCCCCATTCTCGTGGATGGGGTGGGACACCTGATCTTGCCCTCATGGCAAGAGGACAAGCCAGGCAACAGACTCAGAATTTTAGACCTACGTCCGTGGCCCAATGATCCCACTCTGGCCAAGGCTATGCCACTGAAATCTCCCAGATTTCAGTAGAGGGTGACCACGTTCCCAGTCCTTGCTGGGTGCTGAGCCAGACCCCAGAAATATTTGGGAAGGGGTTGTAGGTCAGCCAATGCCTCGGGTACACAGGAAACACCGTGTGGAACATCCAGCCCACAGTGCTGCTCTGTTAGGGACTGGGGAGAGGACACAAGTCAGGGGGTGACAGTCCTCTGTTGGTGACACAAGGGGCTGAAAGGCCACATCTTTACCCCACATCACACCACACAGGGGCATCAGATATGTTAAGCCACGCTCCAGTGCAGATCAAGCCTGGGCTAGGTGTGTCCCCATGTTGCTCAGCCCTTTTCCCATCAAATTCAAGAAGGGCAGATGGAAAAGGTACAAGGCATCCTCCAATTTCACCCAGAGTCCAAAGCTGAGCACGGTCCCAGGCATCCAACATTGCCACTCCCTTCTCCCAAACTGAGAAAAAGCCAGACTGAACTGGACTTTGAGACACCCCATTTAAGTGGAAGGACCTAAATCTTTAAGGACCTTTCCAACCTAAACCATTCTGTGAGACCATGTCCCACAGATGGAGAACCAAAGCTGTGGTTTCAAACACAGAGAATCCTTCCCCCTCCAAAATGCTGAATTGCTGAAGGAGTCAATTAGAGTTTCTCTCATAATTAAACAGAAAAGTGGCAGCAGCATTCTGTACAAGTGCCTGGGAGCAAGTGGAGAGGACACGAGCCCAAGTCACTCAGGGAGCTTCCCCACACCCTCTGGACCTGTACTGGAGCCTTCCTTTTGTACAGGAAGGGAAAGATTTGCTTTCTGCTCCCTGGAGCAGCACTTCCAAAATGGCACTTTCCACTCCAAATCTGTTTCTCTTAAGGGTTGGAGCAGGCATGAATGGAGGGGAGGAAAAGGAAAATGGTTCTCATTAAACTATGCCATGTTCAGTTCTGATTTCACACAGGTTTTTTTAAATGCACATGGAAAAGCTTTGAGGTGGGACTGGCATCTCCTCCTGGGGATTTTGGCATTCCATCCTAGGATATCCTGGGGATGGCTCCCAACCCACCTCTCAGTGAAGCTGTATGAGTGGTAGAGGGAAGAGGGAAGAGGAAAGCCACTTACAATTCAAGAAGTCATCTCCTCAGAGCCATTAGAAAGATGGTGGGATTGCAAATAAAAAGAAGAGGCCTTTCACAATGGTGGGGGGAAAGAGAAAGTTACAGTTCAGGCCTTCATTTTTCACCTGACAGCAGGAGAGGAAACAGTTAAACCTCAAATAAGGAAGCAAGATGTTAAAGGAAAATAAAGCCACACCACAAGCACATCTCCTAAATTTCCCACTGCAGCCCAAGGCTGAACCCATTAAAAGGAAAAAAAGAAAAAAAATAATAATAATCAGAAAGAATTAAAAACAAAAGAAAAACAGGGAAAAGAGGAGAGACAATTTTGCTTATCCTTTCCTCATACCCCTAGCAGCCCCTTTTAGCTATTATTTATTTATTTACCCTCTCCTTCCAGAGCAAGGCCCTTATTTTCTCATTTAGTCCAACAGAGATTGTCCTCCTGGAATGACCTTTTTTTTTCCTTTCTCTCTCTCTCTCCCCTCCTCTCCCTCTTCCTCCCCCCTCCTCCCAGCTGCCTCCAGGCCATTGCCCTCGTGCCAGTAACTAGATAACACACTCTATCAGAGATTTTTTAAAAAATCATTGCAAAGGCACTGGGGCTGATAGTGGCATCAATCCTTGCCTGACACGGGCTCGGGTCAACCATTTATCTCTTCACATTGCCTGTGGTTACTGGGGAGCCCATCTTGGTTCTCTACATCTTAACAACCTTGCAGATGGTACCTCTCTGCTCCAGCAGCCTCTGCACCCCAAGATTGGTTTTGTGGATTTATTTTTATTAGTTCTTTTTTGTTTTTTGTTTTTTTTTTTTTTTTATTGGACTATGCTGCTTCTTTTCTGTGAGGGTCTGGTGGGTTTTATTGCACTCCCCACCTCCTTCTGAAAATAATACTGAGATAACAGGTTAAGAAAACAGGGAGTTTGGAGATTCAAGGATGGGCTTGCTGGGCTGTTAAATGTGAGTATTTATGAAAATACACACAAAATATTGTAGAGGAATTTCATCTAGTCCTACTCCTGATGTCCCATTCTGTGTGACATGGTTATTTTTAGCTGGTTGTACTGCCAAAGGACTCAGTAGCTCTACTCACAGCCCAAGACAACATAAAGTCAGCTTCTATCAGGATACTTGCTAAGAAATCAAAAAAACTATCCCCACACCTCAGTAAGCTGTGATCCCCATGGCCAGACTGAGTCTTAGTGTTTTGCATTCTCTAAATGGATACACAGGAATTAAATATGATATTGTATCATAATTCTTCCTCAAGTGAAGAAGAGGTGCTTTATTAACACCCTCCAAACAAACTCCATATCAAACTGGAATCTGCTCTGTTCTGGCAGTGTCCAAGGCCAGGTTGGACAGGGCTTGGAGCAACCTGGTTTAGTGGAATGTGTCCCTGCCCACAGCAGGGGGATTGGGACTAGATGATCTTCTTAAGATTCTTTCCAACTGAAACCATTCTGTGGCTCTGTGATCCCTACCCTGCCTAAATACTCCCAGCCTGCTGAAGTGGTTTTCCTCATGGACTGCCAAGTACGAGCCCTTCACCCTCAAAAATGCACCCATCAAACACCCACACTGCATGAGGACAGCTCTAAAATGAGAGCAAAAGAGTCACCTCCCATCACTTGTAACCCTCACAGGTGGAGAACACGCTCAGGAGCTGTCCCTGCCAATGCAGGGGGTTGGAATGAGATGATCTTTAAGGACCCTTCCAACACAAACCAATCTATGACCTTTCATCAGTCCTGCTGTGAGTAATAAAGGACCAGCCCTTTATGCCCAGAGTGCCCTGGGCTTCCAGAGACCCTTCCACACTCCTTGAAAGCTGCCTAGGTTTTGCCACCTTTGTAAATCACCAAATATCTCCACTGGTTAAAACCATTTCACTGATTCCCTTACTTCCAAATACTTTGGCAAGAGAGATGGTAAGTAGGGAAAAGAAGGTTAAAAAAGAAGGAGAGGAATGACTGTAAGATCTGCAGAGGAATCCAAGGGATTTGAAGAGATAGCCCTGACTATATTAAGTTGAACAGAAAGGATTTTTGAGGTGACTGCACAAAACTTAGACAAAGCTTTTGTGAGGGGGTTATATTTTTTTCTTTCATGAGAAGTGAACAAAGCAGTTATCCCTGTATCAGTCACCAAGCTAAGAATTCACAGAGCCTCAAAAATCTAAACCACCCCTTCAATCTCAAGACCTCCCCTTAACTCCCTGTTAAAAACAAACTCAAGGCAGCTCAGCACACCCAGGCGGAGCCAGAAGCCAGGATGGCATTTTTATCTGGCAAGTTATTTTTTATTAACCTCCTCTCCCTCAACAGGCACCCCTTGAGAGCTGGGTTGCAGGGAATTCACTGGGATACCAGTTCAGCTTCCCTATGGCTGATTTCATACATGGCGTGGGCCCTCTGCCAAATATTCCATCACGGATGTGGGCCAGCAGAGGAGGGGGAGTGGGAGCAGGGAAGCGCTGCTCCAGCAGCATGTTTGCATCATGATTAGGTCTGGTCCAGCGATCTGGAATAATAATTGGAAGGCTCACTAAGCATAATGGGTTCAGAGTTATCACAGACTGGCCAAACCCTCCCATGAGCATCCTCTGCTGGTGTTTTCGGGGTGTTTTGCACATCTCATCAGTGTCACCAGGGCTGATGTCTCATTATGCAGCCAAGGTGGATGTGGACAGGTACTGAGTGAGCATTAGAACTCTTTTTTCCCCTTTTATTATTTAATTCATGTCTTCCCATTATCCAGAGCATTCTTGAAGCTGTGAACTAATTAAGTCCTGTGGGATATACAATCAGTGCTGGGGTTTTCCCCCTCCCTTTCTTTTCAGTGGGCTAAATTGCATTATACACTGAAATAAAAATAATTGTGAAACTCTTTTTAGATAATAACAGAGCAAGTTACAAACACTAATGATGCTGAATGCAACAGTGGGGCAGAGGCCTGCTGCTTACTTCTTGTGACCTAATTAAGTCATACAGGGCAAAATACTTCAAACACAAAGTGAGGCAAGAGCTTAAATCAGTTTCTAAAGAAAATCATAAAAATTATTCTCGTGGGGGGGTTGGGGGGTGGTGCTGTGGCACAGATCAGACCCTAGGAAAAATCCAAGTTGAGCTGAAATTTCATTAAGTCTGCCATGAAAATACCCAATCTCCAGGTACCTGGAAACTCCATGAGATTCTGGGAATCCTCTAGATTCAGATCTCAGCCCAGCTCACACTGTAACCATGGACCTGATGTTCTTGAAGGTCTTTTCCAACCCTAAGAATTCTATGATTCATGCAAGCAACAGGTAGGAGACCAGATTTGAAAGGACAAAAACTGAGTGATGGATTTTGCAGCACCTACCAGAAAATGCAGTTGTTTAAATAATATAACTGATGAAAAAATACTCTAAAAACTGTGTCATAGGATAACAGGTATATCATAGAATATCCTAAGTTGCAAGAAACACACAAGGATCATTGAGGCCAATTCTTGGCTCTGGAGAACAACCTTAAGAGCTCCAATCTGTGCCTAAGAATCTTGTCCAAATGCACCTTGAACTCTGGCAGGTTTAGTGGTGTCACCATTTGCACCTCTCAGGCTCAAGTTCCCAGTACCACCATTTTACATTCCATTTATTTATTTTTTCTGCTCTCAGCCAAGGCTGTTATCTCTTCTTGCCAGTGCCCACTCATTCCATGCCACAAGTCTCTGTCAGCCTTTCTACATTTTCACTTCCAACACTATTGTGGAGCTAATGCTGCTCCACCATCATCACCAAATCTCAGCACCCATCTGGGCTGAGTTCTTGGCCTGCCTGGGCATCCTTCAGCTGGCAGCAGAGGAAGCAAAAAACAAACCACTGAGCAGTGCAGCTGTGCTGAGAACAGGATCATGCCCCTTTTTTATGGAGTGCTTTGAGATCCTTGCATGAGCATGCAAGAGAAGTGCCAGATGTTATTATAAAGAGATGCAGCCCCATTACTTGTACTCAGAGTTGTGCTGCCTGCTAATAGCACCATTATCCTAAGGCACGTGGTGCTATTAATGCATTTCACTGCTTAGTGCTGAACCTGGGGACCATTTTTTCCACAGGAAAGGTAAGGCCAGTTCACATGACATGATTTAAACCTCCACAGTGAAGCATGCATGCGCTGCACCAGGTCGTAAATCTTCACAGGATGCTGTCAGCCAGGAAGGGACCAAAATTGAAGCCATTTATCTGAACTCCTCACCCATCCACCTCTGCTCGCCCCAGCCAGTTTTGGGAAGAGGGATAAAATGATTCCGAGTGCCCACTGGGTTCATTAAGCAGCAGCAAATCCCAGCTCTAAAGTGCTGCTGTTTTCATCCTGCTCTGAATGAATTTGTTCATTCAGGACACTTAGGACTTCCTTGGTTTTTCCCTACTCTGAGTAAAAAAACCACAGCAAGGATAAACCTCGAAGCTTCTTCCTCTTCTTGCTGCCACCTGAGTCAAAAGACAACCTGTCACCACTGGGGCTGCAGGACCTGTGACACAGCTGGATGCCCAGATCACACACAGCAGCAGGGATTATCCCTCCAAGCCCAGGCTCTGGGGCTCTGGAGATGCCCTTATCCCAGTTGGGAAGGAAAACAGGAATGTAAGGAGGAGTTATCATTTGATCTCTGGGCACTGGGCACTTATCTGAGCACTTCCCTTCACTCCTGCAGTCACCAATAAACAATTTTGAAGGTTGTTTTTCTCCTTAGCTGGGCACTGAGGTACCATAACTAACAACTGAACCTTAATAGGTAACATTCTGCATCTGACATTTCTTCAGAGACCAAGGACAGGCCTAACAGAAGCAAGGAATTGTCATTTAGGATACTCCACCACAATAGTAATATTCATGTCAGGCAGATCTGTAAGTATCAGAGACTCCTAAATATAAACTCTTTCAGATATCTAAAACTAAATATAGAATTCAGCACTAGAAATGCACCAAAATTACCCTGCTAGGGTACTGCAGCTACTTTTTGGAGTGGCAAAGTAAATTTAAAGTCCTTAAACACAGGAAATCTCTTTGCAGATAGAGTTAGAAATCACTGTGGTAGCTTTAACACTGATGCTGAGCAAATGAGTTTTGTTTTCCTAAACTATGCTGAAAGACTGTGTGAAAATTTTATTTAATAGATTAAAAATAGCGTTTGGTTTTTATTATAAGTGTGTAACTATTCCCACTCACACATCCCTGTATTCAGGAAGTCTCCACCACATCTCAGGAGCTGCTCCTTTAGGAAAGGATGGTGAAAAGGGGATAATTGGTGTTCAACAAATATCCAAACCCTCTAAATTTCTTCTTACAGGTGGCTAAAAACCCCCTCCACAAAACTGTGAGGACTCTAACAGGACCTTTCAGGTTAGCAATGACATTTTTAAATATCAACTCTTAAAATCGATGCTGGTTCAGAATTATAGCTTTTTTGTCATGAACTCTTGGCATATGTCTTCTTTTCTTGCTCTACTCACAGACAGCACTGGAAAGACTGTCCCATTTTCCTTCAGCTACTGAAAAGCATCAAAAAAATCAAATATAACCAGGGCTGCACTGAATGCTAAGTCTCTGCCAGAGAGCTGGAACTGTACCTCATGGCTAAGATTTCTGCTGAACAGAAAATAACATTTTTAGAACAGAATTGAATTTATATTAAAAAAAAAAAGGTAGAGAGTGTTAACAAATATATACATTGTTCAGAAAATAAGGTAAAGCTCATTTATGTCTCATAAAATACATGATTAGGCATAGTTAACCATTAATTCAGCTGTGCTGCATTAGAACTGCTATTCAAAGTTGGAAAGCATTTAATATTATATATTGCTGCTGCTCAGCCTAAATTGTTTTTTTTTTCTTGCCCCCCTTTAAATGTACACAATATTACAAATTTAATTTTAAGCTGTTTGAATCAGTCTGTAAAAAAGATTTGATTATACCTGAGTGTTCTGGCCCCAGTTTTTCCATATCTCAGTAATCTTGGCAGTAATTGGCTGATTAGCTCCCTCACACTCCATCTCTGCCTCAGTTTCCATGGTAATGTTACAGGAGCTATTATAGATGAGAACTTCATCTCTTTCCACTTTAGGGCTGAAACGAGAAGGGAGGTTAAATGGGGTGTCATCAATCTTAATGAAATGCAATTATTTTTACTCTTATTAATCATTGCAAGCCATTAGCTTGTGGCAACTCCTGGCCACCATTTGTCAAACTTTGCAAATTTCGGTAATTTTGTTTCCATTCTTTTATTGTTTATTTGTTTTTCCCCCCTTTATCTGCACACACTCAGGATGAAAATACATGCAGTAAATATCTCTCAGCGATGCTTTTCTCCTTCCCCAAACCATCACAAACAGGAATGAATGCCATTCTAGGACCAAGGCAGGCGGATAAGTGCAGACAACAGGGAGGGAATCAGCAGTGTTGGGAGCAAAGATGGACTCCTACAAGGAGTAGGGTTTGTTTGTGTCTCCCCCCTCCCCATCTTACTCACACTTAGCAATGGGGAATGAATAACTTGCAACTCCCCTAGGGCAAGGGGAGAAATTGGAAAAAACCACACAACTGGCTAACTGGTCCCTAATTCCAACTGTGAAAAAATGAGCTCATTTAGGGGTTCCAATTCCTGCTACCCAGCTGATTGCAATGATGCTTTGTTGCTAACACTGGAACATTAACTTAGTAAATTAATTAAACTTACTTAACAGCCCAGACTAAGCAGATTCGATATATGTGCCAGTTACACCAGCAGACATTTGCTCTAAAACCTCCCCTTGCATAGGGGGAAGAAGTAATAGAAAACAAGGTGGGAGAGAAGCATTTTTTCCCTTGGTTTTGCTGCTGACACTTGCTGATTTGGGTAGTGTTTCATTGTGGGGAGCTATGGGATTCAACATATGGTTTAGTGGTGAGCAAAGTGTGGTGCAGGGTTAATGGCTGGACTTCATCCCAGAGGTCTTTTCCAGCCTAAATGATTCTGTGACTCTGGGCCATTGCTACTTCTGCCTCTCCTCCCCATCCCATCACCACATTCACATTGGCAAGTTGTAGGAAGGTGAGGAGAAAGGAGAGGAGTTACAGCAACACCAGCACAACCCAAAAATCATCGCTTTTCTGAATAGCTAGGAAAGCACAGAGTTCACAGCATGATTTACTCAATGAAACAGAGGATCAGATAGGCAGGATCAGGATTTTAAGAGTCCTTCAGGTTCCTGAAAACCCCATAAAGTGTTTCTGGGACTAGAATATCAGAATGGGGTGGACTGGAAGGATCTAAAAGCTCATCCAGTCCCACCCCCTGCCATGGGCAGGGACACCTTCCACTCTCCCAGGTTGCTCCAAGCCCTGTCCAGCCTGGCCTTGGACACTTCCAGGGATCCAGGGGCAGCCACAGCTTCTCTGGGCACCCTGTGCCAGGGCCTCCTCACCCTCACATGAAGAATTCCTTTCTAATAACTCACAAAAATCTACTTTCTGTCAATTTGAAGCCATTCCCCTGTCACTCCAGGCCCTTATCCAAAGTCCCTCTCCAAATCTCATGGAGTACCTTTAGGCATTGAAAGGTGTTCTAAGTTCTCCCTGCAGCCTCCTCTTCTCCAGGCTGAACAATTCAAATTTTCTCAGCCTTTCCTCACAGCAGAGCTGCCCCATCCCTCTGATCATCATCCTGCCTCCTCTGGACTCACTCCAACATCTCCCTGTCCCTCCTGTGCTGGGGACCCCAAAGCTGGACACTGTTGGAGGTGGGGTCCCATGAGAGTGGAGAAGAAGGGGTGAAACACCTCCCTTGCCCACAGCTCTTCCAAAATTGACCCAACTGGAAAGCCAGGACTCAGAGCTTTGTTGGGAGGGTGATGATCAGAGTGGTTTGATGACCCTGAAGATTTTAAAGTTCCCTGCTGGATGCAGCAGCTCACTCTGCCATCAGAGCCCTTCTCTGATCTGCATTTAGGGGCTGTTTGTTTTGCTGCCCTTTTTCAGGGTTAAAGTGGTAAAGAAATCAGCCACATTAAAAACCACAAAAATACCCCCCCTCCTCCACCAAAAAAGTGCCTTTGCAAGTTGCTGAACCCTTTTAACAACAAATTTTTATTTTTATATTTAAATGAACTTTTCCCTCTGCTGTATCAATAATCACAACCCAGCCTTGGGGAACTGTGCTTGCTTTTGATAGCAACACTTTGAGAACTAATCTTGTCCTGCACAATAATTCAGTGGACTGGGCTATCTTTCAAGACTGCAGAGTACTTTTTAAAGCTCCAAGAAGAAACTGCCTCTTAAATAATCAACAGTTTTAAAGGCAGAAGGGGATGGGGGTCAGCTGGGTGCAGGGCATGGCCACAATTCCCCAAACAGTCAAATCACTACAAAGACATTTGAGTAGTTTTCACAGGGTTTTTTTCCAAAAAGTAAATAAGCTTTGCTTGTAAGAAGACCCAGTTCCTTTCTGTCCTCATGCAAGCACATGCTGAAATACTGTTAACAAATTGCAATGTTTAAAGGAAATGCAAGAAAAGGAGGGAAATATTAAATGGAATTCAGGAATATACCTTGATATGAGTGTTGTTAATGGCAAAACCTACAAATCTTTTAAGGAATATGCTTCTGCCACTATGAGCTGATAAAGGATGGGCTGTGGTACAGACTACATAAAGAAAATATTTATTTAAACCACTGAAAAACATTGTCCAGGTGGCTGCCCCATCCCTGGAAGTGTCCAAGGCCAGCTTGGATGGGACTTGGAGCAGCCTGGAAGTGTCTCTGGCTGTGGCAGGGGGTGGAATGAGATGAGATTTAAGATCCTTTCAAATCCAAACTATTCTATGATTCTATAAAATTAGTAAGAAAAATAGGAGAGATTCAGTGTGCACTTAAGCCAGGAATTACTTCAGTAGTTTTGTCCTCATCCTGGGACAAATGTCTTAACTCTTGAGCATTTGCACAGAACTAAAATGCATATATTATTATTATTAATAATAATAATCAAAACAATCAATATCTATTATTGCAGGAATCCTCAAAATAGTTCTTTTCTCATGGAAAATTTTAAATTTTCTAAGACTTTCCTGCAAATTCAATTAATACTTTAAAATTAAATATTTTTCTGAACTGAAATGAGGTAAACAGTTTTCAGAAGTTCTAAAATAAGTTAATTTTTGTGATTCAAACTTCTCATTTTTTTCCTTCTATTTCTTCTCAGATTTCTCAAATCAGGAAACTTTTTTGAAAACAAAAAGTCTTTGCCCTTAATTCCCTTTAGCAAGAAATAAACTTCCCTTTAATTTAGAAATAAATTCACTAGAAAAAATATCAGCCTAAGTTTTAATTTTCAACTAAAAGATAAGCATGAGCACAATAGAGTGAAAAGTTAAAGCAATAAGAAAGACCTTGAAGAAGTGGGAAAAATGGAAAAATAGTTGGTAAAAAAAAGTTGATTTCATTCAGAAATTTCTCTCTGATAAGATTCCCAGCATGAATAATAAACCCTGTCTTTGGGGCATTCACAGTTAAATTAAACTAAAAACCACAGTGAAAACAACAAACAGACAGTCAGTAAAAGGACTTGGGGACTTTCTCCACAGTGGCAGCCCAAATCAAGAAAAGGAACAAGAAAAAAGTAATCATATTATATTATTATTATTATTATTATTATTATTATTATTATTATTATTAAAGCATTGAAGATGCATTTTTTAATCAGTGAAGAGCTGAGCACAATTTTGATACTCAGGGAAAAAGAAGGAGGAAAGAAACACATGTGGAGTTGTCCTGTCCCTCTCAAGTTTGTTGGTTCTCTGGATTGGGGTTACACTGATGTGAGGAAAAGCCAAATTTCAAGACAAGGTAAGGCTCCTTGAGTTTCTTGATTTAAAACAAATCATTCTGGGAGCAGTAGAACTGATTGAATTAGTTTAATTTTACTTTGTTTTTGCCCCCTTCCAAGTCTCCTTACTTTTGTCTTCTCCAAAAGATCTGTACACCTCATCTCCTGGGGACATTACCAATGCAGAGTGTGGCTTTGGACACTTGGCCAGTTGTACAGATCAGGGCAGAATTCTGCCCTCTGTCTCTTCAGCAAGAAAATAATTTCTTTCTGCCTAACACTGATTTTCTCAAAACTGAGAAGAATTTTCCTTAAGAGTCCAGGCCTGAAGAAATCTAGATCAAATTTAAAAACTGTTGAGGAGGAAGGGATAGACCCACAGAGAGGTGTCACAACTGTGTAAATATTTTTTTAATTCATTTTAGTTGGAAACTTCTATTTTTATATTTTTAAACAAGTTTTTTAAAAAGTACAATTCATGTCTTGTTGCCTTTGTACTGTAAATGCCAGTTGGGGTTTTTTTCTCCCCTCAATCCAGGGTATCCAGAGCTCTCTCTGGTGAATCAGGATCAGGCCAGGATGAGGATCAAATCTCTGCAACTCCACTGAAATAGCTGGACTGTGGCAAGATGCAGCAGCCAGGACTGGGTTCACCACGTACAGCAGCTCATGGGCAATGCATTGCAATGCTATTCTAGTTCTCTTTCTACTAGATAACTTCTGGAAAGTTTTGTTCTGCTTGTTCCAGTATCTAAAGGGGAGTTACAAGAAGCCTGGAGAGGAACTTTTCACAAGGGCGTGGAGTGATAGGACAAGGAGGAGTGGCTCCAAACTGAAGGAGGGGAGATTTAGGTTAGAGATCAGGTAGAAATTCTTCATGTGAGGGTGGGGAAGCTCTGGCACAGGATGCTCAGAGAAGCTGTGGATGCCCCTGGATCCCTGGAAGTGTCCAAGGCCAGGCTGGACTGTCCAAGGCCAGGCTGGACAGGGCTTGAAGCAGCCTGGGATAGTGGAAGGTGTCCCTGCCCATGGGGTTGGAACTAGATAAACTTTGAGGTCCCTTCCAAACCAAATCCTTCAATCATTCACCTGTTTATTCCTGAATTCAGACATCCCACTTACCCCTAGAAGTAAGTGTTCTGCAGGAATAAATCCTCACTGCTCCATCAAGACAACAGTTCCAAGTTATATTCCTGGACAGCTTGGCCTTGGATTTGCAAAGCATAAGCACCCTTGCATTGAATTTACTGTTGAAATTTACTCTGTGTAAATTCTGTTGAATTTACTCTGTGACTTTTTACTCATGAAAGTTCTTGAAGAAAGGCAGAGTGGGGAAAAAAAGAGAAAAAAGAGAGAAAAAAAAAGTGTGTGGGGGGGAAAACAGAAAAAAAGAAGACTCCTGCTTTTCATAATGCCTAATCTTTTTTCCCATTGGCAACCACCAGATGTTGCTTTGGATCAGAAGATAAATATTAAAACCTAAGAATGAACAAAGCAGGCTGTTTACAAGATGGATTTTTTGATGTCTCTCAAACACTTTAAAAAGGCAGGAGGGAAGGAGGGGGGACTGGAGGTGCTTTGATAGGCCCAGGGAATGAATTCCACAACCCAGCAGGGCTCTCTAGTGGTCTCGAGGCTCAACTGCTCTATTGGCACCAACGTGGGAATCAAGGGTTGGTTCCTTCAGCCCATCCCTTGGAAGAACTCTGCAAAAAGTGGAAAACCACTGGGGGGAGGGTGTTATTTGTGGATGGACCCACCGGGATGATGGAGATTCACGGCACTAACCTGGCAAAGAGCCCCTCGAAGCGCCCCCGGGGCGGGGCGTCCCCGCAGGCGTAGAGGTAGGACACAGACCCTCTGTGCTGGGAGACACCCGCCGTGACTCGGATGTCACACTCAACAAAGGTGGCTCTGTCCTCTTGGCAGCTGGCAGAGGAGTGTGTCAGACCACAGAGAATGGCCAAAGGGGCTGCAAGACAGGAGAGGAAAAATAACTCAGGGCAGCCGAAACACCGCTGACGTTGAGCATATTTTAGTATTGAGAGGTGTCCTTGCAGGAGGTGTCCCTGCCCAAGGAACTTAATGAACTTTAAGGTCCTTTCCAACCCAAACCATTCCATGATCCTTTGGGTCCTGATGTGCAGCCAGCCTCTCTTTAGGTGCATCCTTTTCAAGGATAATTAGGTCTCCGTGCAGCTCCTTCAGCCCCATTTGCTTTGTGTGAGCAAAGTGTAACCTCCTTTGTGCCCTGAGCATCAGGATGGTCTTTGGGATCAAACTGCTCTCTCCAGAAGGGAATTGTCACCATGAGATTTTCCTAGTTTGCTGAGCGTTCATATTAAAGTAGAAGGTTTGCACCTTCTCACGCTCTTTCATGAAAACACCAAACTGTATTTTATAAACATTGATATTGTTTTGACATTCCTCTCCAAGGAGAGGAGATGCTGTGTGACAGTGCCTTTGACCAATGTGGTTGAGAGGTGGGAATACCACCCTCCAATCCATGGTCACCTTTCTAAAAGTATATAATAGGAAGTGATAAACAAAGGGCAGAGATTTCTTCTCTCCTGCTGCTTCTCTCCCAAAATCCTGACTCCGTGTGTTTATTCAAGCGAGGCTAACAGAGACAGGGGATGACATAAGGGATTAAATACAGGCATGGACATTTCCTCTGGGGCAGATAGAACAAGGTTTACAGTTCAAAAATATGGCACAAAACTTTTACTTTTCACATCTTTTAAGGAGATGTGACAACTTAACATATGTCATAAGTTTGAAATCCAGAAACAGTTTTTGAGGAAACTTCGTCACAGCTTGGAGGGCCCCTGGGGAACTGGTGGGAACTGGGATCTCCCACCTTGCTTTATAGCTGAGTTTGACTTGAGATGTGGTCCCAGTTTGTCTCCATGGATGAGGTAAAAATTGTAACGGGAGCAGCTGTTTGGAGGTTTATTTAAAGAACAAGTGGTGTGAACATCTGGAAGATTTTTTTTCACGGAAAGGGCTGTTCAGCACTGGAATTCAATGCCCTGGGAGGTTTGGGGTCCCCATCCCTGGAGGTGTTCAGGGAAGGCCTGGACTTGGCACTCGATGCTCTGGTCTGGGTGACAAGGTGGGGATCAGTCACAGGTTGGACTTGATGGTCTTGGAGGTCTTTCCCAACCTAAGTGATTCAGTGTGATTCTGTGAGCAGAAATTAGATTTTTTTTTATTCTAAATCCAGGAAAAAAAAAAAAAAAAAAAAAAAAAAAGTACTATGAACTGTCACTAAATTTCAGATTTAGTTGAAATATTTTGGTTTAACAATTTTAGAAAGGAATCCTTCAAGCATTAAACCATGACAGACATTAAATCTGTTTCTTTCAAAGCCCTGACTTTTGGAGAATATTTCGGAGAATATTCATCAATCCTGAAATAACCAAACAGTTGTCATGAACTCCTGAAAAGGTCTATGGACAGTATGACAGACTGCACTGTAGCATCCAAGAGTATTCCTTAAGCATCACAAATCCAATCAATAGGAATTTATCAAGAAAAGGGTTTTTTCCTATTTGTTTTTGTAAATTCTAATTTGTTCAAAAGGTACCTTGTTTGTTGGGGAAGTGTTATTATCAATGAATGGCTTGTCTCTTAAGCCATCCTAAAAAATGGGGGTTAAAATTTTAAAAATATGAAAGTATTCTATTTCTTATATTAAAATATTTATCACGTTTTGTTAAAATTTATTATTTCATATGGGGTATTTTGGAGGAGTTTATAACTCTTTAATATTTCAGGTATTTTTGAAATATTAAAACCCATCAGTTCATCTGCTCTGAACTTTAGAGAGAGAGTTTACAATTCTTCTCTATTTTTCTTCTCTGGATTTAGAATGAGAAGATAAAGTTAACCACATGCTCACAGATTTTGTAATATGCCTAATTCCTTTCCTTCCCAAAATCCAGAGGAAATTTTCTTGTCATCCAAACAGAGCCAAACACAATCCCTGCCTTGAACACGTACATCTAAGACAAGTAATAGGCAGAGAACCCTAAAAGAATGACAGATTTTGCTTTTATTATCCAAAAATTTTGTCTAGAGATACTTCAGGTATTCTATGACTGCAACAAAAGCCTTATGTCTTTCCTGATGTTCCGAGGGCATCTTAAGCAGCACTAAATATTTATTTTTGACAAATAAATAGCATCCAAGAAGACTAAATGCTGCAAAGATCTTGCATTTACAACACCCTGCAGCAGAACCAATTCATTATAGGAGAGCTTTGGTTTTCTTTTGTGGTCTTGAGAAGAACATGGCAGAGTTTTCCTATCCAGAAAACCACTTGAACTCTGTTTTGGGATGAATGTTGGAAATTACTCACAGAATGTCAGGGCTGTTTTCCTCGAGACTTTGCTGCTGTGTCAGAGAACTTGCCTGGCTCACGTAGGTCACCAGAAGGTGTTTCCCACACAGCCCTGAGAGCTCAGCACAGGAACAGTCTGGCACTTTTTAAACAACCCCAAAATGTGGAAATTGAGCATTTCTGCTGTGCTGCAGTGCCCTCATCCTAAGGTTATCATGCCTGTAGGAACAGGAGGCTTTGTATGTACCAATGGCTGAAATAATTTTTAACTCAAACCAGGCAAACAAAGGTATTAATTTATAAAATCTAAGTTTTAGAACCTGGCTGTGAAGGATTGAAAAGAAATCAGAAGAACCAAAATCCAAGCAAATCCTACTTAATCTCTACACCCCAGAATCAAACTTAAAATTGCTTTCTCTGTCTCAGGTGGAAGGAGAGAAAAATCTCACCTCCACACCCCACATCTCCTGTCCATCAAATGGAGATATCACTTTTAGAGGTGATTTTTTTTCCCATTCCTTCCTTGGGGCTCTCCAGGGCCCTCCTATTTCCCTCCTCTCAGAAGTTTTAATATCTTTATTCATTTAGGAGGAAGTCTTGGCCTTTCCCTTCCCATTCCTCCAACCATGAAACACAAACAGCCCTTGGTACTGTTGGTGTCATTGTCTCCTACCACAACTGAGGCAGAAAATATCAACTAAAGATTTCAACACACTTTTGGCACATCCTAAAAGGATTTTCTGCCTGTTCTGAGACACAAGTCTTCTCCCTGCTTAATTGGTTGGTGTTCAAACCCCAGGATGAAGCTGCTTTAGGCTTTATACTCCCTATAAAGATCAAACCTGCATTCCCATCTCTGGGATGAATGCGCTCAGCTCGTTACAGCTTCTCTTTTGAGATCAGACGCTGCGGCAGCCAAATCTCTGTGTGGTGGTGATGGCTTAGGGACTGGCTACCCCCAGCCCTGGCTTTGAGGGATACTCTGGCTTAATCCAGGATCCTGGGATGCTCAGCACAAGGCCTTTGTTCTGGGTCACTGTTTAATAACAACTGCTGGACATGTGATGAGGCTCAAACCTACAGGATGCTCCAAGGGCGGCTGGGGATTGATTGAAGAACTGCCCAAGGAGTCCCAGTGCCAAAACTCACATCCCTGGTTATCCACCCCTCACAAAAAGGACTGTGGAGCAGCAACATGTGCTTAGCAGGGAAGACAAAGAATTAAAAAAAAAAAAAAAAGTTAATAAAGAGGACAGGAGAAAGAGGCCTGTTAAGGTCATCGAGTCGAACCTCTGCCTGTGAAGAAATGCTCCCTGTGGGACATTCATTTCACACAGACAGGTTTCAGAAGTCCCAAGAGGTGGCTTTCAAGCATCTGTTCCAATGCCTGGTAGATCTCACTGTCAGAACATTCCTGCCATGTAATAAGTATGCTTTATTTCCCCCTATTAACTTCATTTCTGGATTTGAAAGGTAGAAGGGACTGTTTGGATCCTTTGGTTTGGTCTCCATGATTAACATCAGAGGCCTTGGCTTCTGCTGAGGTCCCAGTTGCCACAACACCACAACAGACCCTCTTTGTATCTTCTGCTTCTTCTCATACAAATCCCCAAATTTCCCTGTCTCTAGTTCCCATTTTCCTGGTTCAGTGCATCTCCTTGTTAGAACCAAAACTCATTCCTCTCTCTCCTCCTGCCCCAAAGAGCTCCACAGAACCACATATCCTTTTAAACCAGTCTCATTTCTAGCTTTCAATCTAAATCCTCCTCCCCAAACATCCACTTTTACCAGAGGAGTCTGGTTAATGCCAGCTCCAGCATCCTTCCAACCAAGATCCCAAGAACTGTTACATCAAAACCCTGAAGTCAGACCTGTTATTCTAAGCAAGCTGATGCAACCAGGAAAATCAGGCTCAGCTTTTATCCTGATGCATCCTCTTATTAGTTCACCTCCTTTTAAAGGTGTGCTCCTTACCTTCACCTTAATGTAAAACATAAAATCTCAGGGACCGGCTTACTGGCAAAATTGTACATGGTATTTACCCTAATATCACCTTAGAGGAATAACCAGTTATTTTCTCACCTGTCTCAATCTTCCTGCCAGTTTTCTCGTCTTTCACAGGAGCACAACCCCATCCCACAAACATTAACCACATGTTCTGTAAATTTAACCTGAGCCGAACAGAATCTACAACTGCATTTTCACTTGTGCAGCAACACGAGCAACAAAACAAGAGCCAAAGAAAGGGAGAGCTTCCAGGATCATAGAATAATTTTGGTTGGAAAAGCCTCTAAGACTGAGGCAAACCATTCCCCCAGCACTGCCAAACCCAGCACTAAATCATGGCCCCAAATGCCACATCTACATGGCTTTTGAACCCTTCCAGGCATGGTGATCAAGCCCGTTATGTCTTTACCTTTAAAGACTCATGGGTTAGTTTGAGCATTTTTCTTTTGGTTTTGTTTTTCCTTGAAGGCAGTGAGGTTTTGTTAATTTTATTTAATCTTGTTAATTTTTTTTTTTAAGCTTTAAGGCTGAAAATCAAATTTTAGCTCTTTTCTGAATTGATTTTTCTGCATCTTGCAAAAGACAACAGTTTTCACAAAAGAGTCTAGTCCTGCATTCCCATTCCCTGTGCTCGGGGTTGAGCATATCTCAGTAAAATGCCCAGCTCTTGCCAGTGATCAAACCAAAACCTCGCTGCGACCCCGCTCAACGCCCCTTACTGAGGAAAGCCCCATGGGGAAGGCTTAGGGAGGGATCCTGCTGAGCCTGGCAATTCCTCATCTCTTTGAAAACCTCCTGCTCAAAGGGAAAGAAGCAAAGAAGTCACACGTCCTACCTGCAGAGCCTTGCCCTATGGATTGGATCACATGAGAGAGCTGCACGGACAGGCTGGGGATTCCCATGTGGACATCTCTAATCTCAGGCAAGCCAGACACAACATGACCCAGCACTGAGACCCGGGGCAGCCACTGCCACCTGACATCCCACAGTGCCAGAGGAGAGGGGGTTCTGCTTCACAGCCCTCAGTGACAGAAGAAATGCAGCTTAAACCCTTCACGTCAGCCAGTTTGGCCAGCCAAGCTGGGAGAGGTCAGACAAATATCCAACTTGGACACAACACTGAGGGGCCCTGAGGCACCACAGACCTCTCCTTCCCCTTCCTTCACAGTCCTGAATCCCTGGAATCTCTTTGCCACCTCTCCCATGTGGCCAAGGCAGTGCAAGAAAGGTCTGAGCACTGGCTGTGCCAGCGCCAAGTGGCAAAATTCCCCAGGCAAACAGCACGGTGTAAACCATGAGATGAGACTGGAGTTACTGAACTTAAAGCACCCTAAATGTGGTGGGGGCAGGGTTAAAACCTGAAATATTGAATAAAAATAACTAAATTTTTTTTAAAAGTCCTTAAATATTAAGCATTAGGTGGAAAAGTACCAGGAAAGCATCTTGTTCAGTGTACAGATTCACCCATGCCAGATGTAGGTGTGCACAAGCTGAGTACAACTGTCTCAGGGAGCACAAAGAGGCTGACAAACACAGATTTGAGCAGTCTGCAAAAAGATCTTTATTTTTTTAAGAAAAGAAATAAATATATATATTTGTTTGTAAATATTTAATTAACAAATATTTTGCAACTCGACTGGTGAAACTGGCAAGGCTGCAAAACCCGGGGCAGGAGAGAGAGGGTGAGGCAACGCTTCC
Organism: Prinia subflava; assembly: GCF_021018805.1. Taxonomy (NCBI): domain Eukaryota; kingdom Metazoa; phylum Chordata; class Aves; order Passeriformes; family Cisticolidae; genus Prinia; species Prinia subflava. Next base: position 3,575,593 of record NC_086248.1, on the reverse strand, counting down.
TTTGCATTTTCTCTTCAGACACAACAGGGATCAACATTCACTTGCTGACATCTAGTGACAGGAACAAGCATCGTGGTCCTGCCTGTCAGGTTGCTTTCCCCAGGCTCCCTCTGCCACCAACCACTCAGTGAGTTCTGAACACAGTTTGGATCAATGTGATTAAATTTTAGTATGCTATTCTCCTTGAAATAATCAGGATGCCCCTTTTTGTGCTTCATTTTTTTCCAGCATTCTAGCACCATGTCTGTTTCTATTTTAAATAACCAGCAGTTTTGTGGACTGTGCCTGGGCCTTGGTTAAAACAGAGAAAACTGAACTTTTTATGCCCTCTTGGTGTCTCTTTTTGAGTACTTGTGGTTGTGTTTTAAAGCCCTTTATCTTTCTTTCTCCCTTCCATTTTTCTTTGTATTCTTCATGGCACGGGGGTTGGAACTAGGGGACCTTTAAGGTTCTTTCAACCAAATCTTTCTGGAATTCTTTGAAAGGAACCATTCAAAATGACAGGAGTAAATTTAGAGTTTGGGAATAAGTGAGGCTGAAGAGAACAGCTGGATGCCTCTTGCACCAATCTTTGCTCAAAAGAATGTTAAATTTCACATTTGGGGTGGTTTCTTGGCAAATAATTTATTCAACTTCTGTTTTGGAGAATGGATATTCCACACACCTTTGAACAAACCCCTGTAAATTTACCCCGATGGACACCCTAACTTACCAGCTTTCTTTCATATCCACAAAAAATAAGAAGTCATGGATCTTTGCTCACCTAGGTACTGGATGTCTGGACAGCCTCAGAACAGAAAATATTTCTGCAGACCTCAGATGTTGTCTAACTTCAGAGCTATGAGGCAGCTGAAACATTAAGTTTCAACATTAAGAGTGTTGGAATCCCTGAATCACAGCATCATTTAGGTTGGAAATGATCTCCAAGATTGCAAAGGTTAAGCTTTGACTGATCTTCATCCTGTCACCCAGCCCAGAGCACTGAGTGCCACATCCAGTCATTCCTTGGACACCTCCAGGGATGGGGACTCCACCAAAGAGTCAAGCACCAAGGTGAATACTCCATGTCTAGAATTTGGGGAATGGTACATGGCTCAGAGGTGAGATTTATAAGTCTTAAATTCTGCCTTTTGCAGATCTCAGGAACCTGCAGATCTGAGCTGTCAGTAGGAAAAGGAGGAAATACATCTTGTCCCAGGAAATGCTCATTTTGAAGAGTTAGCTCCAAATTCATGCAGGGTTATTTCTCTCCTTGAGAGACATGGAGATCATCATGTCTCTCCCTAGTTAAGGAAGATGCTCTGGTCATGATGAGTGACCCCATCCTCCTCTCAAGGAAGTCAAATCCCCATCTCCAGTTTCCCAAAGGAATGAACTGGCCATGGTTTATCATTTTTTAATCCTTCCAGTCATTCAACCTTTTCCTTCTTCACCTTTACCCCACTGAGGCCATCCCACCGTATAACCAAAACACAAAATGTGTGTGGCCACAGAATCAAAGAATTGTTAAAGTTGGAAAAGACCTTTAAGATCATCATGTCCAGCCATCATCTCACTAACACTATGTTCACCACTAAACCATGTCCTCAAGTGCCACATCCACACAATTTTTTAGCTCTTTCAGGAATGATGACTCCACCACTTTCTTGGGCACTGCCTTCCAAAGCTTGAAAACACTTCATGTGAAAAAAAAATTCTACTATTTAAACTGAAACTTCCCTGGTGCAACTTGAGACTGTTTACTCAGAAGAAAAGATATTTAAGGGAGCTTAATTCATTAAGATGGTCATGAGGGCTAAGAGGTGCTTGGGTACCCAACCCTGCAGTCCATATGCATGTTTTACATGGGTCAGCTTTCCCAAAGAATAACTGCTGTCAGGAAATGTTGGTGTCATGCAAGTGTGGCCACAGGCACATGCTGTATCTAGTCCAACGTCCATGGCCACTGACACAAAAACTCACCCTGACTCCATCTGTCCTCAGACTGAGTTCTCAAACAGAAGTCATAGATTCATGGAATAATTACAGTTGGAAAAGACCTCCAAGATCATCAAGTTCAAACTTTGTCAGTGCTATGTTAATTCCTCTCTCCACAGCTGCTCCTTGTTCCCCTGGGATGAGATTCACTAGGACCCCCCATTTTGGGTCAAGATTTTAGGGGATATTTTTAACACAATGACAGTTTTGAGTTTTAACTGACCTTGCAGGCGTGGGGCAAGGCAGCTCAGCTCAGTCACTGTCGTGTTGCCCAGGAGTTCACAGCTGGTGCCACAGACTGTGACCAAAGTGTTCCCTGGGGAAAACCCAGTTCCATGCAGGTAAACTTGTCCTCCATTCAAGCCACCTTAGAAAAGAATAGAAAATGGGATTTAAGACAGAGCCTGACAGCCAGCTGTCAACAAAAGTATTTTTTTTAATTCATAACTTTTGCTTTCATGACAAAAAGCCCCCATTACTGCAATGCCTCACACAAAACCCTGTGGAGGAACTGCAGCAGCCCTCCATGACTTACCCCAGTTGTGACGTGCAGCTGTCACTGCCAGATGAGAAGAGAACGTCAGTTTGGAGGAAGCCCATCCCCTGGGAATATCCAGGCCCAACACAGGGTATTCGCCCACAGGGAGCAGAGGAGCTGTGCACTGCAACGTGGAGCGAGTGACGGTGATGTCACTGCAAGGAAAATCTCCAATGAACACGTGGACAATGTCCATCTCTGTGACCTGTGATACTGTCAAAGTCAAAAGGAGACCAGTGGAAACAAGTGAAAGGAAAGCTGGGGTAAATTCCTCACTGTAAGTTATTGTTCCAAGGTAATAGGAGTGTCCATCTACTTTCAGGCTCAGAGCCCTCATGCCTTTCCCCGGAGGCACCGTGCACTGGATGAACACACAGGTGATGTTGACAATGAGGCAAGGGCCATGGTCTATGAGGACTGAAGTCATCCTCTTTCCCTTCAGAGCCAGCCCAGCTAAGCTGAGCAGGCCTCCCCCATTGGTGCTGAAATTCCGTGGGTAAAACTGGTACACCCAGGGCAGGATGGTGAGAATGCTGGATGTCCCTCTGAAACAAGCACGGCCACTTTTCCTGCTGGATATGGAAATGCTGTGCTCCCCTGGGGCCAGGCAGGCTGTCTGGCACTCGATGATGGTCTCGTTCCAGAAAGTCACTTTGCAGGCAGTGCTGCTATCCACATGTACCACGGGGCTGTCACCCTGCCATGCCAACCTCTGTCCTTTGATTGTCACATGGGTGAATGTCCCATTGGTCCTCCAGGTCACCAGATGCACCAGGGGGGTCCAGTGCTCATGAAGGTGGAGGGTACAGTCCCCAAGGCACACACTGCGGACCCCATTGACAACCACTGTGACACTGAGAGCCCGGGATGCCACAGCCAGCCACTGAGGGGACAAAGGGTGGGCCCCTGGAAGGACAACACAACTGATGGAGTCATTATCAGACTTCTGGATCTTGCAGGAATAATTACTCTCCAGGATGACCTGTACCAAATTCCTCCTGGACTTCAAAGCAACACCAGAGATAGTGAGCAACATCCCACCACAGATTGATCCTTGTGATGGGAATATGGAGGTTATCTGTGGAGTTATTGTGAGGGTCTGCTGCCTTGCTGTCACTTGAGCATATCCCAGCTGCCTCTGGATGACCTGGATGGGGAAAGTCCCAGGTTCCAGGCTGTTCAGTGGCAAAGAGCACTGATAAGACATTGCAGACTGGTTGCCATGTTGAAACTCTAGCTGACATTCACTGTGTCCAAGCTTAGCTGTAGATCCAGTGATGTTTGTTCCCTGAACGCTCAAGAGCAGGCTGCCATCTGTGATTTCTGTTTCAACAGCAGTAACGAGGGGAGTCAAAGCTCTTTGGTAGTTAAAAGTGGTAGTCCTATTTGCAAAGAGAACTTGTTGAAGTGACCCACTGTTGATGGCTACATTTACTCTGACAGAGATGTCACGTGAATCCTCATCAGACCAATTAACAGCTGCCGGGGTCAGACACCAAACTGTCTCTTCTTCCAGGTGAGTAACTGTACAGGTTTGATTGTCCATTGACACAGAAACCAGGGCAGGATTTCGGCTAAAGCCCATCCCGGAGATTGTGAGCAGTGTTCCACCTAGGAGCAAAACAAAATAAGAAAGAAGGGTATTATATGCAGAAGAGGAATTCATTACTGTCCCTGAACCATGTCAAACCATGATCTTTAAGGTCCCTTCCACCACAAACCTTTTATGATAAAGCTGATAAGCATTATCAGACTGAAGGAAAGAAATAAAATCCTTTTTTTTTTTTTTTTTTTGGACAAGGCAGCTAGAGACAATAGCAGCCATATATCAGGATAATCCTACATGGACAAGATGCTAAGGTAACAAGTAGCCAGGGACCTTTGTGACAGTAAATGACTGCAGAAAGTCACCACAGAAATGGAGGAAGCTGTTGTGAAAGACTCCTGAGAGTAAAACGAGAGTAAATTCCTCATGGAACGGGACTGTCTGTACAGGAGGGTGGGGAGGCAGCTTGTTCCTGATGCCCACAGGGAAGAAGAATGTGATTGTGGATATTTTCAGACTCAGGGAGTGTCAGATTTCATAGAATCACCAAATGGTTTGGGTTGTAAGGGTCCTTAAAAACCATCTCCTTCCAACTCCCTGCCACAGGCAGGGACACCTCCCACTATCCCAGGTTGCTCCAAACCCCATCCAACCTGGCCCTGAATCCTTCCAGGGATGGGGCAGCCACAGCTTCTCTGGGCCCCCTGTACCACCCTCACAGGGAAGAGCCCACCCAAAGGCTCTGTCCATGTTCTCTTTTTTTTGTAGTACTGTTACTCCCAGTGTCCTGCCTTGCTTCAACCTCTTTATCCATCAAGCCCATGCTCTTCCTTTTCCCATGTCTAGCTGAAAAAATAAGTTGGTTTATGATGAGGTTTCTTTTTAAGTGAGCCCAAATCCTTAACCCAGAAGTACACACAAGTGTTAAGAGACAACAAAAGATTACAGGTAAGGAGGGAAGAGAGAGAGCAAAGAGATTAAAATCTCTTTGCTTTTTGCAGCAAAGAGATTTTAATTCAGCTTAAACCATTCATAAAACCACAACCAAAGAGTTAATCAGTTCTTACTTAATTTTCAATTTACCCTGAAACATAAAAAGAAGGGTAAAACTTTTATTATTTTTGTAGTATGGCTTAATCTTCAAAACTGATAGGATTTGCTCTCCAAGCTCTATCCACTCTCTCATCTTTCAAGGCTTGAGCACTTCACAAACTATTGAACTAATCACGTACCACAAAGCCTCTGAATTTTTGTGTCTTTAAATGTGTTGTGAGCCTGGGAGAGCAATCTGTGGAGGACCTGAGGTTTTAGCACAATTTCTCTGTCTTTTATAAAAGCATTTCTAAGGGCTCATGTAAAATTCACTACAGGGATTCAACTCTCCTCCACCACTAGCCAAATGACAAAATAAATCAACCACCCCAAATCTGCTTTTTAAGATTTAAAGTAAAACTTTTCTTTTTAATTCAGCGATGTTCTGCTCAGAAACACACTTAAATTATTTCCAGTGTCTAAAAGCTTAGAACAGGATTAATAAATATTTCCCTTTTGATTAAAATTAACATTGAAAAAGGGCTTTTTTTTGTCTTTTCAACATAACAAAAATGAACATCCCTTTTGGGATCACTTGAAATTATTGTTTGCTTCAAACCACAATTGTACTCTGCTTTCCACCTAAATTTCACATGGAAAACCTTGAAAGATGGGGGCAAAATGACTGAAAGGAACAGCACAGATGAGCCAGGTGTGGGCGTGCTTTGTTTTCCCAGCGGGAACATGCAAGGATACATGAGCAAACACTTGGGAAAATCAAATTCAAAGCACAGGGAGCCCTGAGCCAGCCAACCAGATGGAAGGATGCTCCCTACAATCCCACATTTCCAAACCGCTGCTGTCTGCCAGTAATGTCTGCATAATAAAGGGTCACAGATTCAAAACCCCCTCCTTTAAACAGTTGTGAAATGGGATGCACTTTCCATTCCTGCAGGAAAACTGTGCCCTTGATCCCTTTAACCTCCATAAGTGGCTGCAGATGTACCAATGCTGTTTACCCAGAACGGAGCCACAGCACGGCTCGATGCTGAAGATCTCGGAGAGGTACTGGATAAACGGCTCAACCCTGCAAAACACAACCAACACAGAAAGGATTTGGGGCAGTTAGGGGTATTCATTTTAATTTTTCTTCCTGTTGCAGTGCTTTTCTTTATTATGACTCCCAGAAAGCCAAGCACCCACCTGGCACATCCCCTCTGTTTGATGTCATAGTGACAAGACCACCCAACACCCCGAATTTTTCCATGTGGTTTAGAATTACAGAATGGTTTGGGTTGGAAGAGACCTTAAAGATCATCTCATTCCAACCCCACCCTGTCCCTGGTCAGGGACATATTTGAGCTACATCTATCACAAACACTCTTTTATCAATTGGCAACTTGTGGGCCAAATTTAGTCCAACTGAATTGACCATCAAAGGAAGCAAAAATAAGGATTTTTTTGACAAGCAGACCCCACTGTAGCTATGTCCAATAGAAGTGCATTTAAAAGGCACCACAGTTGCCCTCTCTCCTCACACCCTCCCACCACTGGAGTAAACTGAACAAGAGAAACCCAGATATGAGCTCCTGAAGCCCACACAGATAAAGTTAGAGCTCTATTTCTGTCCCATGTACATCTATTTTTCTTCATCGCTCTTCTTTTAAAAACATCCCCCGCTCTAAGAAGACATGCTAGAGAAGGGATCTTCCCAATCCTGCAATCCAGCCCACCAGAGATCAGAGTCCTCTCCTGGGATGACCCATCTCCTTCCAGTCTTTCCCTGGAGATGAAGTGATGGTGTTGCTAACAGACTCCAGCAGCAGGTGGGATGAATCCCTGTGTGCCATCCCACCAACCACAATTTTTCCTCTTTCTGAGGTTCATTAACATTAAAAGCATCTTAAGTTGGTTTGTGAGCAGTAAAAACACCTCATTTCTCCCCAATATCATCATTTCAGGATCACTCCTGGCAGCTGCCATGGTTGAGGAACAAAACTGTGTTGCTTGTGAATAGATTCCTATATCCCAATTTGAGGTCAGCTTTCCCCTACATTTTAATTCGTTGATATTACATTTATCTAGGCATGAACTTGAAGTGTCACCTCAGGAGATAGAAACAGCCTCATTTAAAAATTCTCCAAACAAAGCATTTTTGTATTGTTCGAACTAGCTTTTGTTTTTCTGATGAAAAGTGTTTCTTTTCTTCTGCTGTTTTCCTACAGCAGGATTTATCTGCATTTGACCTGAATCTGCGAATACCTTTGATTGCCTGAATATGCATTTTTCATCAAATCAACTGTTTTTTCCTAAAATGTTTCTCTCCTGCCTCCTACTGATCCAAGGGAAGTTAATTGGCTAGCATTAGCAGTTTGCTGACTTGGGCTCCACAGACAAATAAAGGCCTTGATAATTATTCATAATTTCATACCACACTGCTGAATTCACCATTAGGTACAGAATTTGTGAAAAACTCAGACTCCCCTTTTCAGATTAACCCTAAAACACCAAATAGGATGGAGAATGAAGCTTCCAAGGAAAATACACACCTGTTTGAAGCGACAGCAATGCCATTGATGAGGACAGAAATATTGTACCACCCTGCAGGAAGGGCTGGAAGTGTCACATTAACCCCACGCTCTGTCTGCGCCTGGATCTGTGGCCAGGAGTCCCCAATTTGGACCTTGACATCTGAGCCCTGGTAGCTGGCAAACTGGGATATTCCAATGTGAAGCTCCTCACCTCCTGCAGAGAAAGGAAGGGAATTTTTCCAATGTTTCTGGCAAGGGTTATGTAGCACATGTTGCCAGAACCATTTCCTGAGGAAGAGCAGAGTCCCATTATGCCAGAACAGGTCCAGCCGTGTCCATCAGCCCAAACCCAAAATGTTGAAGACTGTAGTGGTTCTGTACCCTACTCACTCTCTCCTGCATAAGGTCAGAAGCTAACTTGGTTATGACCATCAATAGCAGCTCTCAGGTTAGGATTCATGTCCCCCTTACCATAAATTTCTGTCCTATAAATATCTAAACCTGATAAAAACCAACTACATTTTTTTCTAAAGCTCTGGATCTGAGGGGTTCTGGGATTTTTTTTTTTTAATCCCTGATAAATTATCTAAAGCAAATTTTTCAGAATTGTGGAGCCATGAAATACTAATAGGAGCCTTCTACAATATAACAAAAATTTCCTTGAGTACCTAAAGTCGTATGTGCTTGTCATGGTTTAATTCTAGATGCCATCTCAGCCCCACACAGCTGCTCACTCCCTCCCTTGCAGTGGGATGGGGGAGAGAATTGGAAGCATAAAAGGGAGAAAACTTGTGGGAGGAGATAAAAACAGTTTAATGAGTAAAAAAAAGTTATGTGTGCAAAGCAAAACAAGGACTTCATTCTCAGCTTCCCATGGGCAGGTGTTCAGTCATCCCAGCAGGGAATGGTGACTTGGGGAGACAAAACACCATCACTCTGTCTCCCTCTTCCTCCCTTAGCTTTATAAATTGAATATGAACAACATGGTCTGGATAATCCCTTGAGACTGGTGGGATCAGCTGTCCTGGCAATGTCCCCTCCCAAATCCTTGTCTACCCCCAGCCCATTCACTGGTGAGGTGAGGAACAGAAAAGTCCCCAACTCTGTGTAAGCCCTGCTCAGCAGTAACAAAACATCCCTGTGTTATCCACACCATTTTCAGCATGAATCCAAAACACAGCCCCACACAACACACTAAGAAAATTATTAATTCAGTTCCAGGGAAAACCAGCTCTGCTCCAAAGCACCTTATTTTCAGCAATCATGACTCTCTTTCCTGTTTAAGCTGCTGTGTTTCAAAATGTGTTCAGATGATAGAAGATACTTTCCTTTATTTGTGCACAGTGCAGTGACAGGACAGGACAAAACCAGGAGACAAGGAATTTTCATAACTTAAATTTCTCCTGAAATAGCTTTAAAAAAATAAGGTGGTATCCATCAATCCAAATAAAGGCATTTTCACTGATAGCTCTATCTGTTGTTGGTGAAGAGAAGAGACTTTATGCCATGATTCATCCTGTTGTAAGATGCACAAAAGAGCTGTGGCAAATCCCACCACAGAACCATTTATTTATCTTCAATGACCAGCAAACATCTAAAACATCTAAACATTAAGCAGAGGAATATGTTTAGGAGGTGAATCTCATCCTCTTGTCTCCCCTGAAAGGATGAAGGAGGGAGGAAAAGGCTCCTAAGAAGCAGGAGAGCCTGTCCAAAGCATCCCTCAACCACCTACTCCTCTAAGCAAGTCTTGGAGCTGGTACCTTTCAATTCTCCATTCACAAAGACTCAAACAAAGTTTGAAAGCCTGAGAAGTTGAATATGTTAATAATATGAACTCTTTGGACTCTTGGTCAATTGTCAGCTTAATCCCAGATGCCTGGAAGGCATCAGTGTAATTTATTTATTCTTTTTATTATATAGAAGGAAAATTATATTAAAAGACGAAGCCGTGGAGGTTCTGAATAGGAGATTGAACTCAGCCCCACCACAGCTCACAAGACACTGTAACATTGAGGAATTCCTTGCACCTGAGCTGCCCGCGGCTACAAAAACCTCCCCTTGGTGCTGTGGTATCTGAATAATATTCAGATGATAAAGGACGTTTTCTCTTATTTATGCATTCTGGAGTAATAGAAAATGACAAGGGCATTTGGGGAAAAATGAATAGAAATGCTGGGAGTGCACAGGGAATTTTGGCACTGGCAGTCACCCTGTACATCCCCACCAAGTCCAACTGAGCTTGGGAGCTGCGGGTAGCTTTAAGGTGTTCACTGGAGAGGTGGCAAAAATAGAGAAAAAAAGTCAGACTATTATATTCTTGGAGAAATGGGAGTGGGATAGGTAAGGACACAGGAATATTTCTGTCTTCCTCCCATCTTCCTTCCTCGCTGTCTCAGATACTAAGTAACTGGTGTTGGATGCCATGCAGAAATGTTCTAAACTTGTCCTAAAAGGTTTGTTTGTAAGTGAACATCTTTCATCATTTATGCTTTCTATTCCCTACACACAACCAAAATCTTGGGGGGAAAAATTGGGGAAATGTGGGGGAAAAAAACCCCAAAGAAACAACCCCAATAGAAACTTTCAAAAGACAGGAATGCCAAACACTCTATGAGAACTAATTAGGGTTTTGCCCCCATGAATTCTGTGGGGTCTATGCTCATATTCTAAAGTAACACATCACAAGGTCGAAAAAGGAAGGAACAGTTTGGCCTGGAAATGGGAACTAGGTGGAAGAAATGTTGCCTGTGCCCTGCTGTCAATAACCCAAAATTCACATGATGGTCTTTATGGTCAACCCCTGGGGATCCTGGAGAAGGACACTCTCCCGTGCTCATTTCTCCTGTCATGGATGAATCTGTTACTAAGAAATACAGAATCATGGAATGTCCTCAGTTGCAAGGGGCCCACAGGGATCTCAAAGTTCAACTCCTGCTCAGGACAGTCCTGAGAATCCCACCCTGTACCTGAGAAGCTGTACAAAGATTAAGTTGAGCTCTGGCAGCCTTGGGGCTGTGACCATTCCCTGGGGAGCTTGTTTAGTCCCCAGCCATCCTCTGGATGAAAAACCATTTCTCCATACCCAGCCTAAACCTTTCCTGATACAGCTTCATGCCATTCCACTGGTTGCCACCACTGTATGAATGGATGGGATCATTTCAGAGCAGAATTAGAGAAACCTGACACAAAAGCAGGACTATTCTGAACCTGACATCCTGTGGATATCGTCCATACCAGCCTAGGGCAAGCAACTCATTACCTCATGTATGCTAGTGAAAAACCAATAAAAAACCAACCAGGACTGACCAGGACTAGCAGGAAATATGGGAACTAAAATTTAAAAGAAAACAAACAAGAAGTGTCAGATCAAACTTTATAGACCCAAATTTTCTCTGCTGCACCACCATCAGCACTAACAACCCTTCTCCAGAAGATGCCCAATACACATCTGCATTTTCACCTGCTATTCCACTTCTGTTCCTGCTCAGGGACACAAGTGCAGGGTTTAAGGAAGGATCATACTGGAACAAGTTGGTGACTGTTGTTGACTGGTTCCCAGAAACCAGTGTCACATGGACAGCAGCATCCTCTGTCCCCTAGGAAGAGAGAGAAAGAAAAGGTCAGAGATAAGAATGAACCAATCAAAAAAAAAAAAAAGTTATTTCCTATATTCCTGCATCTTCCCTACATAAGTCAGGCTCGTGGCACTGATGAAACTTTCACATACACCAGACTCTACTAAAATGTTTGCAATTATATTGAATTTAAAGAGCATCTATGGAGATCTAGAAACTTTAAACAATCCCAGACTACGCAGATTTGGATTTGCTATATCCATACAAGTACAATTAACTAGTAAATAAAATCCCAGACTAGCTATGTAGTTTTTAATTTGCAATATTCCTACTAAATTAAGGAGCTTGCTTTTTTTCACTGGTTTTCATAAATCTCCTGTTAATGTATTTTTAATTAAGCTGGTCTAATCTGTAGAGCCCACAGTAAACAGCCAAGACTTGGCTGAGAGGTAGTTTTTGCCCTTCCCCTAGTGGAGCTCAGGCCAGGAAAACAGGAAGGCACACTGGCTACTGACTGCTCCCCAAAGTGTGGTTTCTTACCCGAGGAGGAACTTGACATTGAATTCTTGTTGAATTTCTGCCCTCCTCCAAAATTGGGCAAGGCTGGGATCCAAACAACACTGTATTTACCCCTTCCAGATTGGTTCCCCTCAGAGTCACTCTAAGTCCTCCTAAAAAAACCAATTATTCCGTGATATTCAATATGTAGGATATTTTGTTATGCAAAGGATTCTTTGTTTATAGATGACTACAAAAGGCAGTAGAATCTCTCAGCTGAGCTGATGATGATCTGTTCCACCTTGCTGTGCCAGGCTCCCTCTCTTGCACCAGAGATCCTTCTTGCCTTATTTGAATTATTTGAATCAGAACTATTTGAATTCTCCTCCACAATACAGGACGACTGGGTTTGTTTCTCGTTTTATTTTTTAATGACATACTTATTTAAACCAGCAAGCCCTGGCCTGTGATCTCCCCCTCAGACAGATCCCCAGCCCGAGAACAAAATAAGGAAGGAAGGAAGAAGCACTAAGAATGGAAAATGAGCTTAACGCAGCAGGTGCTCTCGCAGTTCAAACAGCTGCCAAGCTCCCTGCTGTCAGAAAAGCCTGTAGCATGTGTCTAGGAAAGCTGGGATAGAAAGGGGACTTGGCAGGGCTGGAGACTTGGAGTTGTGAGGGAAGTCACGGAGGGATTCGTTCCGTGGAGCGCTGAGCAGGCTCAGCTCTGCTCCGCGCCAGACTGAGCCTCTCCAACCCCACGCGGGATCGCGCCCGACACAAGTCAGACTTGTGCTTGATCTTTCTTCAGCATCCAGTTCCAAAGAGCCAAGGTGCTCCTTTGCTTTTCCAAGCGATTAGAAGGCTCAGGGATAATTTCAAAGAGAAACAGGAAGGAGAACAGGGGTGGGCATTAATGGCAGTTCTAAGCTGGAGCTTTGAAGCTATTCAGAGAAACTTTAAAAAAAGGAAAAAAGGAATGTTGCTTGAAACATAGAGCTTTTTCTCTAGTTCTCAGCACTGTAGGGTTTTAGGATTATGGCTGAAGAGACTGTTCAGACAGGTACTAATTAATGCAGTGTTTATTTGTATTTAGTAGCATGGCTATACTGTAAACCAACTGAGCTCTTATCCCTCTTCATGTGTGATGTAAGCAATCCTCTACATTAAAGTAATTATATATTAATGACAAATTCCCTTGTATGCTTTCCTAAAATTACCTATTCCTGCTAATTCTTTAAACCACCAGAGAATTACAGAAGTTTAGTCTTGATTTCCTGTGGCTGGCAGCAAACCCAGGCCAACAAGAGCAATCAGATACATTAACAGCAAGCTCGTGCTATTCACATGGGAGTATCTTTAGAAAGGCATTCCATGCTTCTAGAGTTAGGTCATGGGGATCTCCCAGCATGGCTCCACTGAGACCAGGGATATTTTGACAAAAGGGAGCTGAAGCAGCAAAGTACAAGGTGCTTTGTTGCCTTCTCATCCTGTAACATTGAATTTGCAGAGTCAGAAAGAGCAAGAAGTGAAAATTGAAGCCACTTGCTAATGGAAGTGTTGATAAGGAGCTTCAGATTTAGAGTTCAAAATCCATGAGCGTTGTGTAAAGACTGATGCTGTTAAGTTTTGATATCTACATTATATCTATATGCAGTGAAATACTGCCTGTGTGCACTTTACAATGAGATTGAAGAGAGGTATTTGAAATGGGAGAAATTAAAAACACAGATGGGAGCTGTAATTCTTTCCAATTATAAGTGTTCCAGGCACATGTAATGTAAGATAGCATTATACTTGCTTTCTTTTTAATGAGTGACAGATCACTGTAATTGGGAGGAGTGGATTTGCCAGCAAAGCAAAGGAGAAGCAAGGCCCAAGCACTAAAATTTGCCATTGCTGGATTGTTTTTAGAGTTGTTTGGAAGTGTTTGGGGTTTCTATGAATTAAAAGTGATTCCTAAACTTTGTGTGCCGTTATGCTCTCATTATGGGAAAAAAATGGTAGGAAAAGAGTTAGAAGAATTTTCTTCTCATGCAACAACAACAACAAAAAAGAAAAAAAAAGAAAAAAAAGAAAAAAAAGAAAAAAAAAGAAGAAAAAATAAAAGGTCAACTGCAGAAAAAAAATACAAACAATACCCCTCCCCCCCAAAAAGCAAACAATAAAACCAAACCAAAAATCTCCAAAACCAAAAGCACAGAAAAGGTGGCCATAACTTCTAGTTTAGGAACCCTTTGTTATTCCAAGCCCATCCCATGCTCAGCCATGGAGAGGTTTACAGGCTAATTACAGACTGTAATATAGATAAGAATTACTAAACATCTGAGTCCAAACCCTAAATACCATCTCGAGCATTCAACCCCGACTCTGGCGGAAAAAGAAGATAAAAAGCAACAAGAAGGAAGATGCAGGAAGCAGCTCCCTTGGAGGGCTCACACCTACCAATCTCTGAAGTGGAGGGAGGTTCAACAGCTCCCAGCGCTGGCTGGACTGTGAGGAGCACCCCTGGTCCCACGAGAGCAAAGCCGTGAGGTGCCACCAGCAGTGTCACCGCGTGTGTCCCCACGGGCAGCCTCGGCACCTGGCACATGGCCTGGGCGTGACCCAGAGCTGTGACACGGCAGCTCCTGCTGCTCACCTCCACCTGCAGGGCCTGCTGCTCCTCCCCGAAGCCAGCTCCCCTGAGAACCACCGTGCCCTGGGGCCCTCCACCTGGAGGAATAGGATCAGCAGGGTCACCTGTTGCCCCGGTTTTTCTGAGATTTTTAAAGTCTTCTACTTGTTCATAAGATGGAGTCAGTTCTTTAGTTTCTGTAGAATATTAAGGGTCAGTTTTTCATTTTCTCACACTTTGGAACATAAACAACCTTTCTTGGTTTTGTTCACTGTCCTTTGTTTACATATTTCTAGCCTGAAAATAATATTGGTTGACAGCTGGTCTGGCCGGTGGGGTGAAGGGGTAGTGACCCCAGAAGCCAATCTACAACCAGACCCACAAATGTATAAAAATTAAAGAAATAAACAGGCTCTTCCTCTTTTTGGGCAGCAGCTTTTCACTGCGGACCTCCTGCCTGTGTGTTGTTGTTTTGCTTTCACAGTGGCCCATGAATTTTGGCCTAGCGATGCCTGTGGGAAATCCAGGCACAGAAAATTCTCCAAACCCTGTGCATGCAGGCCCAAAGATTGAAATTAATGCAGGGTTCAGCTTGAGGCCTTGGAAAAGGCTTCCAGCTTTACAGCCCATGAGCAAGAATGTACGTTTGTAATATAGAGACATATTAAGGTAGGTAGTAGAGAGTTTTAAGGTTTTAAAGATATAGAAGTAGCTATAAAGGTAATAAGAAGTTTTAAGGTGTAGCTCCATAGGGTTGTGTATCACTTTATGATTGGATAAAAAGCATTGTGGCAGGACATGTGATACAGTTTAATTAGCTGTTGTGAATATTAATTAGGTGTGAAAATTAAAACAATATATGTGGCAGTAGTATATTGGCTAATAAACCTTTAAAACCTCTTGTAACCTGTGGTCTTGTGACCACTGACCATGGACAACTGACCTCTAAATTATGCAGTGAAGACGTTCTCCCCTTCATGAGACTGAGGCAATAAATCATGTTTTAAACATCTCTCAATGCTCCCATCTCTCTTAATATCCTGACAAATGCCCAGAATTTAATTTCAGACAACAGTTTAGAAGTTTTTACCAGCTTCAACAGAACATCCTAAAAACTACACCCCTGGTGATATCTCATCCTTCCGCATAACAGCAATTCCTGCCTGTCCCTGTCCAGGTGTTACATTTTTCCTTAAATTTTTATTAAAAATAACTTGAGCCAAGAGCTGTTTGTTGCTTTAGGCATCAAACCTGCCATTGTTTCTCTCCCCTTTATGCCTCTTCCATAGAATCATTGAGTAGTTAATGTTGGAAAACACCTCTGAGATCATCTATGTGTTCACCACTTAACCATGTCTCCAAATGCCACATCCACAAGACTTTTGAACCCTTACAGGAATGGTGACTCCACCACTGCCTTGAGCAGTCTGTTCCAGAGCCTGACAACCCATTCAACGAGGAAATTATTCCTAATAATTAGACTAAACTTCTCCTGATGCACATTAAGGCCACTTCCTATTATCCTATTTCTTTATCCCTGGAAGGAGACACCAAGCTCCATCTGCACCCTCCTCTCAGGGAGTTGTGGAGAGTAAGAAGGTCACCCTGAACCTCCTTTTCTCCAGTCTGAGCCTCCCCAGTTGCTCCTGCTGAGACCTGTGCTCCAGACCCTTCCCAGCTCCACTGCCCTTCTCAGGACAAACTTGTACACTCAGCATGTCTGGAACTGGAGCTGACCAGAAGTGACCCATAAAAGTTGCAGTTCCCATAAAATCCAAAAATTTACAAAAGGATACACATATACATGAAATCACCAGCATCTGGCAGATCTTTTTCACAGAAATTTTGTCATTACCTGATGAATACTCCACATCTCTGATTATGGGTGTCAGTTCCTGGCTGAACTGGAAAGAACACGAGCCAGAACAGTTTGCAGGGACATCATTCACCGTCACCACCACCTGGAGACAGACCAGAGGGTTACCTTAAAGCTGGTGAGGGAACAGAGGTGTTTTCTAGAGCCACAACTGACTGATAGATGCTGGTAGCCACCCTGAGAGCACCCAGTGCTAGAACAGGGCACAAACAGAGAGCTCTTCACCCCGCTGCAGTCCCACTGAAAATTTAATTGCAAACTTAAATAGCAAATTGCCAAAAAACTTGGCTCATTCAAGTCACAGCAGAGGACAGCTTTGGATGCTGCATCTCCAGCCCATCTCCCACCATCCTGAGACCCACATCTCCTCAAACTCCTGTTCTTCCAGTCACCAATTGAAGACTTCTTGCTTTCCCCAGGTTCTTTCCACTTTGCCTTGGGAATAAGTTTATTATGTTTAAAGCACTCTGGAAGA
This sequence comes from Prinia subflava, assembly GCF_021018805.1. NCBI lineage: Eukaryota > Metazoa > Chordata > Aves > Passeriformes > Cisticolidae > Prinia > Prinia subflava. The sequence continues at coordinate 3,558,926 of NC_086248.1, read as the reverse complement.
CTAATTGAAATCCACAATGTGTCTTCTTAATATGCAGCCCTCAATTTTATTTTTTGGCCCATGTTGTCCACACTGAAGGAAAGAAACTGGGCTGTGACCTTGATTATCTAAAAGAGATATCAAGAAATATCCCTCCTGTGATCTTGATATCTTTGAAGAGTCAGCTGGCACAGGATAGGAAATAAAAGAGCCCCTCTTTATCTCTCTCCAAGTGTTAAGGGTGTGCCAGGAGAGTACACCAAAGCCTGCAAAAAGCAAAGCATCTGCCCCAAAGAAATGCAAGGAGCACAAAGTAGCTTGGGCAGAGACACAATAATTAGAGGGGCATTTTTACACTGCCAGAATAAAGCTTCAAAAACTACCAGAAAATTTATTTGCTGCTGCTAGTCTTGTATCACTGGGGCTATTTGAGGGTTTGTGCAGCACGGATGGAAAAGATGTCCTCGGTGGCTGAGTCACTGGAAGAAGAGCAATTCTCATGGCTGGGAACCAGGCTCATGAAAAAGGCAGGATGGCTTGGCCCCAGATGTTGCACAGCTGGGCTTGGAGCACATCCAGCATCACCCTGTTAACAGCCACAGGGCCTGTGAGCCTGCTGGAAAGAAAGCCAGCAATAGCCAAAGTTCTGCAACATCTGAGAGCAGAGCTGGAAACACATTTGTCCATCCAGCAGAGTGGAATAATTCCTCATTCAGCCTGAAACTCTCCTATCTCTTTCTTCCTTACGGGGGAATTGAGATCCAGAGAGGTTCAGGACTTGCCTAACTCACAGATGAGTATCCCAGCCACCAACTCATTTGTTTTGCTTATCAGTGTAACAGAGTATTGCAGGTGAATTTTGTAATTCACAATTTGGTGTCCAGCACCACAGGACCCACCAAGGGTAGGAGTTCAGAGATTTTCATCCCTTGGTCACTGCTTCCAAAAAAAAAAAGGATCTTGTCTTCCATCACCCATTCTCCCTACTTGCAACAGCTCTTGGAAGAAAGTCCTGCTCCACAAACCAGGCAGCAGAATATCAGAAATTTATGGCACAGAACATCAGATTCCTGAAATGGTTTTTTGGCAGAACAAGGTACTCAAATACCTATAAGACTCCTGGAGCTACACAACCCTGCTGAATCAGTGAAAAGTGTGGGAGCACATCAACTCACCTGTGTTTGGTTATGGAGGGTGGCAAGCATGTCCCCAAATATTGGTCCAATAAACACACCCCCATCATAAACCACACGAGTAGAAACAGTTGGCTTCAGGCCAGTGAGGTTTTCAGCAGAGACCTAGCAGAGATCAAGGAATCAGTTAAGTTTCTCATCCTTTTCCGTTCTGTGATTTTAAATTAAAATAGAATCTTTACAAGGAAATAACTCCTGGAAATTGCTCACTCTTCTTTCATGAATCATAGCTCCACCTCTAAATCTTCATTACTCAAAGTTTCAAAATACCTCCCTGCTCCCACCTTGACCAGGCAGGCAAAGAGATGACAAAGAAGTTCAGGAGTCAAGTTTGTAAATAAACTTCTAATACCCAATAATATAATTTGGATTTAGGCATGGAAAGATCTTCTCGAAGACATGATCTTAGGTGAAACAAGGGCCTGTGCAAGAGCTGAAGGTGCAGTTCAAACTATTTTCACCCTCCAGACCAACATCTTGAGCACTGAAATTTGTTGAAAATAAGATCACACTTTTAGGAGCTAAATATGAAAAGAAATACTTTCCTTTTTTTCCTTTTGAGGTAGAAAGCATCTCAGTCTGAGTCTTTACTCAAAAAGACTCTTCTGCTTGAAGCAGGACTAACATGACAAATCTTGGGATGGGAGAGTGTAAAGTGAACCTGAGATTTAGGAGAACCAGATGTGAAACCAGACAAAACAGTTCTCAGAAAAATACCCTCTTGGCAAATAAATGATGCCACAAATCTGTGAGGAGCTTCAGTTACTATACTGAAATCTTAATGTAGATATAATTAATGAAGATTTCATTTCAGTATTCCAGCCCCTTTCCTGTACAGAAATTACACTGAAGTCTCCTGGTTTTGAATCACAGACTCCATAGAATTTCTTCTCCTACAACTCTGTTTTTTTAAATTATTTAATCTGGAATTTGCTTAAGGTGCTGTTCCAAATAGGAAGATTGCCTAAATGTCCACGGTATCTTCATAAAAACAACCATTGTGAGAGTGAATCAGCCAAGACTAAAGACATCAAATGGGGATCAAAGTGGGGAGTAGTAAAAGAAATTAATGTACACTGATCACATTGGGCAAGTCCCCAGCTGTTTTGTCCCAAGTCAGTGTCCAGACACTTTCATAGCACGAGCTGGAGTCTCTGGTCACGGTGAAGTCACTGGTGTTGAAGAATGGAGCTGTAAAATTGTCCACATTGTCCTGCAAAAGCCTGCGGAGCTGGTGGGCAGAGATGTGCACTGAAATATCTGCAAAAGACATTAGAGGAGTTGATATCTCCATTTCCAGGAGAGCAGGAAAGTTTCATTATTAGTGCAAGGCTGTCATGGCTCAAACCTCTGCAGCTGCCAAATGAGTGACATTTATTGGACCCTAAACACAAAAAAAAAATCACAGAATTATAGAATAGAATCATAGAAAGATTTGGGCTGGAAAGGACCTTTAATCCCAGCAATGAACCCTAGACTAGGTTCCTCAAAGCCCCATCCAACCTGACCTCAGATGTTTCCAGCGATGGGGCCATCCATCACCTCTCTGGAGCCACTGCCACTGCCACTGCTCTGCCACTGTTTCCCCAACCTCATCATAAAAACTTTCTTCTTTATGTCTAATCTGAGATCATCCTCACTATTTAATAACAACCAGCCTGGCCTTGAGCACACACAGGGATGGGGCAGCCAAAACTTCTCTGGCAATTAATTCTTCCCTTGGCTTCCTGCTCAGGAAATCCAGGCCCTGACCTGCATCTCCCCTTACCTGGTATCACTTTGTTGGCCAAGTGGATGTGGAAGGTTCCTCCCAGAGGTGGGGATGACTTCTGCAGCCTCTGGATGCTGAGGCTGACTCTCACATCCTCCGTGGAAACATACAGGTGTCCAGATTCCTCAGAGCCCTCCCCAAGCACTGCACCTCTGTGGGACAGAGGGGGGTCACAGGAAGGCACCAGCAGTGGAGACCCACACTCCTGACACCCTGTCAGGACACCCTGTTTGCCTCCCAAATTTGCCCTAAACCAGGACACACCCCCATGGCAACCAACAGCTGAGGGACACCTATGGGAATAGCACTCCTGAAGGATTTAAGGGGGAGACGCCCAGAGCTCAAACAAAATTGGATATTCACAACTTCTTATTTCTTATCTCTCTCTATGACCTCCTGAAAGGTGGTTTTAGTGAGGTGGGGTTGGTCTCTATCTCCAGACAGCAGCTGACAGAACGAGACGACACAGTCTCAAGATGCACCAAGGGAAATATAGGTTGTGTTAGGAAAAAGGTTTTTTAGGAAAGAGTGATAAAGTACTGGAATCATCTGCCTGGGGAGTTGGTGGAGTCACCATCCCTGGATGGGTTTAAGAAAAGACTGTGGCACCCAGTGCCTGGTTTAGTTGAGGTGTTAGGGCTGGGTTGGACTCGAAGATCTTAAAAGTCTCTTCCAACCTGGTCATTCTGTGATTCTGTGAATTAGGCAGGCAATGCACATGGCAGAAAATTATAGAAAATGACCTTTTTAAATTTATGATAGAAGAAATAATTCATACACCATCAAGCACCAAAGAGTGTTACCCCAGTACTGGTGTTTCTAGAGAACCAGCTCAGTGCAGCTTGCATAGCATCTGCAACGGTAAAGTAAAAATATTTCTTGTAATCTCCTCGAACCCATGAAAATATCAAGTCTCCTGAATTACAGAGATTTCACATTGTACAATCATTTAGGCTGGAAAAGACCCCTAAGATCGAGCCCAATCATTAACCTGTTAACCCATTAACCCTACATTACCAAGTCCATCATTAAACCGCGCCCCAGACATCACATCTGTGTTGGAGTAATTCAAGTTCACCCAAAACCCAATTTCTAGAAGTTAAAATGCTTTTCCCCTTCTCCTCTACAATTCTCGTGTTTCAAAGGAAAAGGAGCTCTCTGTGGTAAAACGATGCCACCGTGTGTTAAGTGCCTGGATAACAAGAGGCTTCTGCAGAGCAAAATTCCACAAAACAAAACCAAAGGGATCACTGAGCTGTTTGTACAGCTGGTACAAGATTTTAGTCAATATTCCTGTTCTGACAGGAATAGGAATTGTATTGGATTAAATCACAGCCCGTGTTCGGCGAAGAGAAAGAGCCAGGTTTATTTTGAAGATGTCCAAAGACAGTGCTCAGCCCACCCATTTTTAAAGTTTGTGCTGATTCCTGCTTCTCTGGTACTTTCCTCTGTGAGACTGTGCCAAGCACCTTTTTTTTATCCTGGTGACAGGTACTGTAATCAAACTGCCTCTTAATCCTTTTTTTTAATTAGCTAAACAGGTGGAGCTTCTTGAATCTTCTTCCCCTAGGCATTTTCCAAAGCTCCATAGTGATGCTCATGGTAATTTTTTTCCCATTTTTTTCTAAATTTATTCAAAATATATAGCCATGGGTGTTATTTGCAGCATTCCATTGTCAGTCTTCAGGCTCCACACAGGAGGAGAAATTTTCCCTCTTCCTATTAGTTACACCTCTGGTTATGCATCTCAACCACCACAAACATGCCCCCGTATTCTCATTCCTGCCCTTACCCTTTGTGGTTTATGTTAAGATAACTCAGTTTGACTCAGCTGGATACAATCCAACTTTTATAGGACCCATTTTCTGCCAGTACAAACCTTTAGTGTTACAGTTTCTGATCTAGTTATAGCCCACAGCTCTGATTCCTCTGTCATTGTTGGGAGGAACAGAAACCTCATCTCAGCAAACAAGGACACCTAAGGTGGATTTTCAGTGTCTGAAGTGGGAATTGGTGTCATTAATGGTGATTTGGAGACACCTCTGGATGATCTTCATCCACTGTTCCAGATGGGTTTAGATTTCCTTCCTTTAGATTTCCACATCACACTTTGATGACCCACGGATATCTGACATCCCAAGTTATCCCAAACTTCCAAAGAACCTCTTGTTTTCAGCTGAGCCCAGCTGACAACCAGCTCCAGATACATTGGGGGAACTGTAGGAGGTGTTACAGGGTATTGAGATGAGCTACTCTCCATCCCTACCTTGGAGAGAGAAGGGGCAGGCTGGCACCACAGCCAGACACCCTCCAGGACACGTTGTAGGTGGGAGGAGACCCCACCACAGACACTGCTTCAATTATCCTCCCCTCTGGCCAGAAGGGTTGGGGGTCTCTCTGAGAAACTGAAAGAAAAACCAAAAATATTCATTAGAGTAAGGAGAGCAGAGGTGACCGTGCCCAGGGTATTGTCATTTCATAGCTGGAAACACCTGCTTTGCATTTTTTTAAATTGTATGTCATAGAATCATTAAAATTGGAAAGGGCCTCTAATCTCACAGAGTCCAACTATTCTGCAGCACTGCCCAGGCCACCAATAACCCATGTCCCCAGGTGCCACATCTACACATTTTTGAACCTTTCCAGGGGTGGTGATTTCACCACAGTCTGGTCCATTTGTAGAACCACATTTTAAATAAACCAAGAACACTGATACTTTGGCAATTCCTTCTCAACTGCTGTCACAAAAAAAAAAATATAAGATCAAGAAAAAAAAAATTGTTCCTGTTGTGAATTTTCCCTTTGAAAAAGTTTCATCCAGTTTTATTTCTATAGATTTAACAGAATATCCTGGGGGGGAAAGAAACCCAAAAGAGATGCCTTTACCAGTCACAGCTCTGTCAGCAATGATGAGCTCATCGAGATAAAATGATCCAGGTGTTTCTTTTGGCAGCACAAGGCTCTGCAAGTTTATCTGATGCACAAATACTGGGGAATCGGCTGGGAGGTCCTGGAGAAGACCAGAGAGATTCACACACCTCTTCCAGAGGTTGGTGCAGGTAAATGTCCAGCTGGAAGACACCAAGATTGGGACAAAAAACCAAATCTGAGGTGACTGTGAAGATTCCAAACAATCAGGTACTGTTTTTGTCACTACTGGTATTTAGCACAAGCCACATGCTCAGTGGTTTGTGATTACTCACCATGTCCTTGTTGGGTTTCACAGAGTGAGAAATGAGGATTTAGATCTCTGCTTGTGTTTTCCCCTCTGAATCATTCAAGTGGGATATGGGAATGACTACACCTGCTTTATTTTTGGCAAAATACCACAACAGCATCAGTGACCTCAAGGGGGGTCAATCCAGAATTGAACCCCTCAGATCTCTTCAGGTTCTTCTGATACTCCTGATTTTTTTCAGTCTGCCTGCTCTAAACTTTGTGTCTGCTATCAAATGTTTTCTACTCATGGAATTCTAAGTGAATAAAAAAATATCAAAGGCTACAACAATTTCCAAATATGTCAATGGGTAGAGTAAAAAAAAATGGAGTAAAAAACCCAAGCAATTCTCTCTCTTACTGCAAAAAAATGACTGGGAAGGAAACTGGGGAATTTATGTTCTCAAAAATCTTCAAGTATACCTGTATGTCACAGAGGTTTTATAATGCACATAGCAAGAAACATGGAAATGTACTCATTAAATCCTCCAAAAACCATGGAAACACATTCCAGCAATGACTCTATAGGGACAGATCTTTTGTCAGATTACTCCAACTGAAAAATTATTCCTATATAAATAAGAACTTCCTCAGTTTTCCTGCTGCACCTTCTTACTATGGAAAATGTAATCTCTGATAACTGTAATTTTCTGGATACCTTTTAGAGTCAGCTTCGTTGTAGTCCCATTGGCAGGTGAGGTTTCTCCTCACTGGACAGGAAGAGACATTGGTGTAGGACACTGAGAGATGAAGGATGTTGCTCATGTGGCCTTTATGTGCAAAACACACCTGCAAAAATGGGGGAAAGATTTTTACAAATCAAAACACAGGTAATTTATATATAATATATATAGTGGAAGATAAAGGAAGACATTCTATTTTCATTCTGGTTTAACACTGGGTTGTTTGGTCTGGAGAAGAAAAGATTCTGGGGAGACCTTAAAGCCTCTTCCAGTGCCTAAAGGGGCTCCAAGAGAGCTGGAGAGGGAATTAGAGCTGTAGAGGGCAGCTTTGGCACCCAGGTGTGCCACAACATGACATCAAACTCACCCCTGGGGCTTCCCTGAAGTTTTGGGTTTATTCCTGACAGAAGTAGGAGAAGATGAGCAGAACAGTGATCAATGATAGACCACCAAATAATAAAAGATTCTTTCCTTTTGTCAAGAAAGGGTTGTCCTCATCCTTTCTACCTCTCTCCAACACCATCCCACTTTTTTTCCTTTCCCACAGCAAGGGCTGTATCCTCAGGAACAGTTAACAGCCAGGTGTGCTAAAAAATATCTGCATCTCAGAGATCCAAAACCACTCTCAAACCAAATAAAAGATGCACTGCTCTGTGCTAAGACACAATGCTTGGTAGATTTGGGGGGACTGTAAGCTGACCAGAGGACTTTATGTTGCTTTTTAGGCTCTGAGCACTCGGTGCTCAGTGCAAGCTGCTTGTTAAGAGGAGCCACTCACGTGTGTGTATTTAGTAAGGTCATATCTTGGTAGTGTTGATGGGGAAGTTTTCACCAGCTGGCTTGGTCTGTGGATGCTGAACCTCCCACAGAAAGGCTCTGTTCCACTGATAATGTGTCCTGTGGTGATGATGTTCTTCATATCTGAGGATATTCAAAAAAAAAAAAAGAGGAAATGAGGGGTTTCAAAGAGATTCAGAAGACACCAGTACAGTTAAGATTTGTGAAAACACAAGAAGTGGGTATCCAGAAATTGTCAAACAGTCCTACTCCAAGAATTCTTCTGCCAGAGTTCAAGGTAATTTTTTGTTTTGTTTGTACAACACTCTCAGGCACGGATTCCTGGGGTTGTCCTGCACAGGCTCAGGAGTTGGATTTGATGATCCTTGTGGTCCCTTCCACCTTTGGATATTCTGTCACTATGATTATCATATTGATCATGTTGTTTTTAATGTACACACACAACGAATAAATTGTAAACATGAACATGTACTTATACCCATTAAAAGTGTAAATTTACTACCAGTAAAAGTTTAAAGAACATTTATGTCACAAAAGCAGATCAATTCCCACAATAAATATTTCTGTGGCTAATGCTTATTTGCCACAGAAGGTCCCTACCTTCTTTCTCAAAACCACAGTGAAAAAGGATTTTAGCAGAAGTTGGCTCAGTTTCACATCCTACTGAAAGGAGTTCTTCTATTGCTGCTTGCACCTTTAAAAGAAATTAAGAAAGCGAAAAGCAGTCAGTTACAATCATTTCAGCAGAGATTCCAACACACACATCATCACTTCATTTTTCATCAGCCAGGGAGCAGTGCCACAGCACCTCTGAACAAGCAGGTAGCCAAATATTAAAAGAATAAAAATGTTAAATAAGAACATGAAAAAAATTATCTCAGCAGAATGTAAACATTCATGTCTGATAACTTTCAGGGGTGTGAGACATCCTCAGTCCAATGATTGTTGTGGAGCCATCACTCAGGATCACTTTAATGTTGATAAATTACCACATCAAGAGACTGTGGGTTGTAGGAGAAGCCAGAGTCATACAAGACACATCTGGCCTTAGAGAAGTCCAAGGATCTGGATCAATGAAACTCCAAAATATCTGGATGTTGTGATAAGCTCAGAAAACACCTGGGAGTCAATGCTCAAGAAAAAAAAAATCCCTTTGTAATATATTCTCAGTTAAAAAAAAATAAATTACCTCTATATCACATAAATTTATCTCAGCTTCTGGGACAAATCTTAACTTTTGTCAAGCACCTGAGCTCCACCAATTCCACCCCAGCAGAGGACCCTGTGTCTGTGTTTAATGTCACCCACCTGGTGAGCTGTAGCATTTGTGGGGATCATTTTCAGCGTGTTGTTCCAGGAGATACTGAAATAACCTGTACCAGACACAGTCAACATCTGGTAAAAAAAAAAAAAAAAAAAGAGAAGCAAATCAAGAAATGAAAACAGATGCATGAGACACACACCCCTCAAACCTGACATCTTCTACTGAGGAGGATTTTACAGCCAGCACTTTGCCTTTTTAAGCCTCTGTGAATCAGGGATCCCTTCCAAGAATCACTTCAGCTACTCTTAAACTGCCCTTGTCCAACAAGGAACAGGATTCCTACATTAACAGGAGAGCAAGGGATACAGACCAGTGCAGCTGCAAATGGTCCTGAAAGCTCCTGACCTGCAGGGGTTTAACCATTAAGAAAAAACTTCCCTCGTTCCTGGGTGTTTACACACACCCACTAATGTGTGTAAAAACCACAGACAACTTCAGCTCACGATGCTCTTCTCATCAGCTGTCTCAGGAGGTTGAAAACAAGGTGGAAACACACATTTTTTTCACATCCAGCACCCACAAGGCAGCTGCAGGCAGCACTGACCTGCACTTCTGGAAGATGCAAGGCCTGAGCCCGAATTTCGTGCCTCTCAGTGTAGTAGTTGTTCACCACACGTGGGTCCAGCCACGTGTTGTGCATCTGGACTCCAACTCTCATCCCCTTGCTGGGTGTCTTTGCATGATGCAGCGCTTCCAGGTAGTACCTTGAACCAGCAGTTAGCTCAAATTTCTGGGATTTTGGCTGCCAAAGTTCACTCCAGTTCCTTACCCAGTTCTCAGACCACTCTGAATTGCCAGCAGGGAGAGAAGCAATTCTCACCTGTGTGCAGAACAACCAAGTCACAGAATTGTAGAATGGTTTGGGTGGGAAGGGACATCAAAAACCATTTCATTCCACCCCCTGCCATGGGTAGGGACACCTTCCACTATCTCAGGTTGCTCCAAGCCCTGACCAACCTGGCCTTGGACACTTCCAGGGATCCAGGGGCAGCCACAGCTTCTCTGGGCACCCTGTGCCAGGGACTCACCACTCTCTCAGGGAAGAATTTTTTCCTAATATCCAATATAAACCAACTTTCTTTCCATTTGAAGCCATTAAATCAGTTAGTGACATTTCTCCAGCCCCAAATAACATTTAGTCCAGTGCCACAGCTCCAAAAAATAGAAAAATGAACATCATATTTGTGTTTATAACTGATAGCCATGGGTTGATGGCTCACAAATTCCTCCCTATTATATAGGAAAAACCATAATTTCAAAGAACTTTTGTTTAAGGTTCAATATCACAAAGAAAATAAATCCTATGGCTCACCCTAGCACTAATAACAGATCCTCAAATAACTTTTCATGGATGGCTTCAGTTCAGACAGAAATGTGCTGAACTAACAAAAAAACCTTCTGGAAAAGACAAGCAATTAGTCTGGTTGCAAGAGTGATTTTGTTTTATGAGCTATATAATGGACAGGGCTGATGTAAAATATCAAAAATAATCACACAGATTTGATTCTGTAACAGATTCATAAGAGACAATAAACAAATCCACACTGGGGGAATTTCTGCTTGTTATCACCTTAATTAAAACCCTTTTCATCCTCATTTTTCATTTTCATTTCATCTCATTTTTCTCTACCAAGAATATTACCTTCTGTTTTGGATCTTGGGACAAACTTAAGTAGAGAGATGCCTGACCATCTGCCTGAATCCAGAAGGTGTAATTGTTGGTCTGAGGAGCCACAAAAAATCCACGGAGTCTGGAGCTGAGCAAAAATAGAACACCCATAATAAACAAAAGAGTTACAGCAAAAAAAAAACCCAAAACAACAAACTACACTCCACCTTCATATGCACACTGAATAACAAGAACAGATTTTAAACCATTTTAACAAAACAAACCTTGCTATTCTAAAGCTGAAGTAACCTCAAAATGACCCAATTTCACATTAAATGTCAATTATGCTTTACAAAAGTTTCAAAAAGGAAAGAAAAAACAGTCCCATGAAACTAAGTGCGATTTTGTTAGTGGCCACTTCAGTGCATTTCTTCTCAAAGTCTTAACCTTGAACATGCAGGAAAAAGCCAAAACCACACTCAGAATCAAACAGCAAAACCAGAGAAGTGGTAGAAAAATGTAACAACTCATGCACATTGTAGTTTTTCAAGGTCATATCTGAAGAGGGAACCAACAGAGTTCAGGAATTTATGTATTTGCACTAACTCCACCTTTGCTGCCAACATCAGCTGAGAACCTGCCCCTCCACATCTGGCCACAGCTCCAGCCCAAAAACAGCCTCAAACTGGAGCACCTTCTACATCCAGAGTAAATTTTTTTTTGTGGTATTTCAGCATATCTAGGCCAGGTAGAGCAAAAATATTGAGGGGAGGCAAAAGGAGGAAAAAACAAAGCACTTCACTGCATATTTTAAGCTTCAAAAGGACCTCGGAGCAAAGGGTTTCCTTTGATTTATGGGAGATATGCAGTGAGGCTCTGCTATAAAGAGCTGTCAGGTGTTTTTGCTACACCTTACACTGCTAAAGGTGATTGCCATGGCTTCGTCTCTTTTTAAGATCACTGAGTACCTGAAGGACTCCTTTGCCCCAGACAGAAACCTTACTGGGGAGCTGGCATTAGGTACAAACTGCCATCTGTATCCAGGACCTGCTTCTGTCAGATCAGAGGCATCATCCCAGACTTCAAAGAGAAGCCCTCTGTTTCCTAGAAAGTTAAAACAAAAGTATTCTCAGCAGCAGCCAGCAGAAATCCCAGAGCACATGCTGGAATCAGTGCTGAAGGAGGCAGGCCAGAGAGAAAATTTTAATAATAAATTGCCTCTGTTTGTGGGGTATTTTGCAGTCTAAGGCAGAACACAGATCTCGCCACAGGGAATTTGTTTTACCTTGAAATTCTCCACCAGAAATAACAAAACTCTGCAGAGAGAAGAGCATCCAACCTGCTCACATGTCTGCTCTTGCAGGAAAAGGCACTGAGATGACCCACGGACAAAGTGAAGCCTGACTTTGTGCACTAAAGTCCCCTTCTGCAATGCTCCACTCCAAGAGTGTCCCCAGAAGCCTCTGCAGTAACTCCAGTTCACCCATCCTTCCTCTAAATATTATCCACACCTTTTTCCCCTCATTTTCCACAGCCATGCACACCAGTCTGACCTTCCTCCCACCATCTCCTGTCTGCACATGCTGGGCTGAGCTCTCCACCTTGGTTTTCCTGGCTACAGAATCACAGAATGGTTTGGAAGGGACCATTCATGTTTATCCAGTCCAACCTCCTGCCATGAGCAGGGACATCTCCAGCCAGAGCAGGTTACTCAGAGCTGCACCTAAACTGGCCTTGAATGTTTCCAGGGATGGAGCATCCACCACTTTTCTGGGCAAACTGTGCCATGGCCTCACCCCCCTCACTGTAGAAAAATACCTTCTTTAGATATAATTTAAACAGACCCCCTTCTAATTTAAAACCATCACCCCCTGTCCTATTACTAATTAAAGTCCCCTAATAAATTTCATCCCCATGTTTCTGAAAGCCCCCTTTAGGCACTAGAAGGGGCTCTCAGGTCTCCCTGGAGCCTTCTTTTCTCCAGGCTGGATAACCCCAGCTCTCTCATCAGTCTTTCCTCATAGCAGAGATGCTCCAGCCCCTGAATTATTTGTAGCCCCCTTCCCTACCACTCCAAAAAAACCTGAGTTGATGTTGAAGCAGACAGTGTTTTGGAAAGCTCTGTTTCTTGATTGCATTCATCACCAAAGGGTTTTTGCCCCAAATTTTGTGTATGTTTGCTTATTTGGAGCATCAGGAACGCCTCACCTGGCTGGGGGACACCAAGCCTCCTGCCCTCACCCACAGGCTCAGTGGTGCATCTGATTTCCCGGGGAGACACATGCTTGACTCTACAGGGAACACCTGCCAGCAGGGAGAGGAGATAAACGTGGTGTGGGAGACCTTGAAAACACAGCTGAGCTGCAGCATGAACACATCCCAGAGTCCTGGAGGGGTTTGGGTAGGGAGGGACCCTACAAACATGTAGTTCCAAGCACCTTTCTATGGACAGGGTCACCTTCCACCAGACCAGGTTGTTCTGCTGGAGCTCCTTCAGGTACTGGAAAGTGCTCCAAGGTCTCCTTATTTTCTTCAGTCTGAACAGCCCCACCTCTCTCAGCCTTTCCTTATAGTATAGGTGTTTTACCTGTCTGATCATTTTTGTGTCACTCCTCTGGATTCATTCCAACAGGTCCATGATTTTCCTGTGCTGAGGACCCTGGATATGGTTCTCTGGGTGGGGTTTCACCTGAGCAGAGAGGGAGAATCCCCTCCCACCCACCTTCTTCCCAAAAGGGATCAACATTTTGCCACTAGCCTGGGCTGGTACTGCCAGCAAACAGAGCAGTCCATGCCCACAATCAGAATAACTGGACCTTCCTGGAGGTCACCCTTACAATTCCCACACTGCTATCCCTGAACATCTCTTGGGTTTTGCAGTCAGAGCCAAACTGTATTTAAAAAAAAAAAAAAAATTCACGTTTCTGCTCTTACCTGCAGCAGTGACCTGCACTGGCTCCTCAAAGAAATCCCCGGTGACAGTGAGATCAGTGCCACCAGCCAGGCTCCCTGCAGCTGGGAACACGGAGAATATCTCTGCAGGGCAGGGAAAAGAGGGATCTGAGCACAGCCCTGCAGAGGTAAATCTCAGCCCCATTCCTGGGAAAGCAGAGGTAAATCCCAGCCCCGTTCCTGGGAAAGCAGAGGTAAATCCCAGCCCCGTTCCTGGGAAAGCAGAGGTAAATCCCAGCCCCGTTCCTGGGAAAGCAGAGGTAAATCCCAGCCCCGTTCCTGGGAAAGCCTGCAGTGCCTGTGCACTGCTTCCAGCCAGAGCAGGCTCCTGTGAATGGAACCAGCTTCCCACTGATCCTGTTTTTGGGATCTCTGGGATGACACCAGGAATGAAGAGCATGGATAATCGGGCCACATTACAGGGGGAACACTGCAATGCTTGGGCTGTTACTTAGCAGTGGCTGCATCTGTCATGTTTAGATTGCAAACTGCTCTATTCTGTGCCATTGGGGATCTCCAGGGGAAAAAAGGCAGAATTAAAACTGGTTTAATCCTGTTGACCTTCTCTGACTCATGTCTCAATTTAGTCCTTAGGTTTAAATGTTACCACTCTTTCCAGTCATCCCTCAGACTTCAGGGATTAATGGAGAGAGCTGAATATCTGAGTGTCTGCATCATGACCATGAGATCCTTTCAGGATTTTATCTGTTACAGGTGTGCCATCCCACAGGAAAACTATTTTTCTTTTTGATGACAATTACCTACTTTGCACTCATACTGGATTTTAATCACCCAGTTCTACTTTAATAGCTCTGGGGAAAAAAATACTAATAAGAAAAATATGAGGGATTTTGGTCTATACCCGCATCTTTTTTGTTATTTCATCTGGTATTTAGACACTAATTTTACAATATTTTACTGACTAGCACAGGGCTGTCTACTGGACAGATCTAGCAGATCTTTCTGCTCATGCTCTGCCCACAGTCAATTTCATTCACGGTTATTTCATCTCACTCTGCTTTAAATTGTAAATAAACACATAAAGTTACTCTTCTTAACAAAGAGTTGTCTACAATACAGCTTGAAACATCACATGCAGGTTACTTTTAATGCACCTGAAGTAATTTTTTAAACTAATGGTGCAGCAGCCTGCCATTCACCACTTATCCAGAACTCAGTCCTTGGAGAAGCTGAACATCACCTCCTCCCTGTAGCCAGTGTGGGAGCTCTCACCCTGAGCTCTGCATTCTCAAAATTTCAGCCTCACCAAATACAGGGTGATTTAAGGGGGGAAAGTTTCTCTGTGAGCAACACCTCAACTCTGTAACTGATCTGACAGGACAAGGAACAACACACATAAATCTGGTTGTCTTGTAATTTTTGATCCACAGCTTTTCGCTTAGTCAAGCCCATACCAGGGGAGTGGAACACCAAAGTGAGGACAGAACAGGATTACATCCCTGGGGAAAGCAGCAGTGAGAGATCTTTTCCTAGACCACACTGGGACTGATGAAGACAGCACCAGTGAGGTGGATCAGTGAATACCTGGATGAGTCTGATACAGGAAAAGCTCTTGTTTGGCACTGATGAGCCAAGCACCTTTGTGCACTGCTGACCTGCAAGAGAGAAGATGCCTGAGAGATCCTGGGCTGTGTAAATAAAAGCAGACCTTCATTTGGCAGGGCAGAAAACTGACTCTCCAGAGGAGCAGTGGAACATTTCTGCCATCTCCAAGAGCTCCTTTCACCAGCACATTGAAGCATGGATTCTTGAGACCCCATTACATGGCTGAAACACTTTATTAGAAGCACTAGCACATTGTAAAGTATGTTTACTTTGTAAATGTATGACTTTACACAGTCAGAACCTGTTTTCACCTTCTTTTATGGCTAAATTCTTTCCCATTTGTATGAATGAACACTGAAGATAAAGTATAAAAACACCAGTGTGGAAATGCTTTGGGGAAAAATACACCCTTTTCTTTCCCAATCAGACAACCATCTTCTCAAGGTAACAAAACCTTATTTCTAGGCAACAAAATGCACAATTTAGGAAAAGCATCGTTCACTCGTCCTGGACTCAAATGCAGCTGTACCCCCATGCAAAACCAGAGGAGAAGAGAGAAATTATTGCTTTACTCACTTTCCTTTGTTAAACACTGAGAAGCTGACATTGTGGGACCCTGGGGGAGAGGAAAGGAACAATGCTTTAAGGCAGAAGTATGGAGTAAATCCTACCAAATCTTGTCCCGCTTCCCTGGGCCTCATTCTCCATTCCTTACAACAGTAAGGAAAATCTATTTTACATATTTAACAATCAGGAGGGCTAGAGCTCAAAGCCACCACAAGAAATTAGAAATTTTTCAGAGTGCTTGGAAGTGAGGAGAAATGAAAGGGACCCCGCTGCTGCTGGAGAGACTGTGAACAGAAGGGAACACCCAATTTATTCCTCTTTTATTCAGATTAGGATCTGAAGCTGCTTTTATGGACTCAGCCCTAAGCCACATTCCAACTTTGGGGACGGAGCAGAACCTCATGACAGATACCCTCCTCCCTCCATCCTCTGGAGCTGCAGAAATGACAGAAACCTGTGGTTTTTACCCTTTTTCACCAACCTATGTGGTTCCCTTCCACCCGGCACTGCAGAGTCCCCAGTCCATCCTTCACCTGAGCAGGGTAACTGTGGAGAGACAAAGGACTTCACTGAGCCTTGGGAGCAAAAAATAAACAAAATATAGTAGAATCAACTAACCAATAGAAGATGTGGGCTTATACACCCAAGACAGTCATAGTTTGCTGTCTTTAGAAACATGGGAGTGAAGCAGGTGAGATGGGAGAGGAACAACCCATCTTCCCACTAATAATCAAGAGTTCAGCAGCTCAGAAGGATGTCTCCCAGCAGCACTGCTCCAGCTTGGCTCCTTTACACCTATTTTTAAAAGCTGGTGCTGTTGGTGGCCTTCAGAACCTCCCTTGAAATAAAAAAACTGAGCAGGGAAAATGCAGGCACAAGGGGAAGGGTGAATAGGACAAAAATATTTCCCCTTCTTGCTCCTCTGCAGATTCCTAAACTGTGAGAATGAGCAGGTAGCAATTAAAACAGATGTGCCAGATGTGCTGGCACTACATCAACGCTCTGGAGTCATGGAATGACACAACTCCCATCATTAGCTCACATTTACATTTAAGTGGTTGAAGCTGCAGAAGGCCAGCAAGCCTCACCCAGCCCATCACAGCCCATAACCCTCCAGGGTCTGTCTCCATTTTAAGTCAAAGCAGAAGACTTTCCCCAAAAGCCACAAATTTTTTTGGTTTTTGTTTTTTGTTGTTTTGGTTTTTTGGTTTTTGTTTGTTTGTTTGTTTGTGGGTTGTTTTGTTTTTGTTGTTTTGTTTTTTGGTTTTTGGGGTTTTTTTGTGCACAAGCTGTGCTGAACCCTTGCACCAACACAAACCCAAAGTAAACAAGGACTGACGTGCTTCCAGCTCTCCTGTCAGCAAAAGAGCAGAGGCTGATCCATCCATCTCCTTCTGATGTAAGAACAGCTGGCCTGGACAAAAAAAAAAAAAAAAGAAATAAACAGGAAAGATATGATGTGATGCAGATGAGAAGCCGATCCTGTTAAAATCAGTAGCCAATATTTTCCCAAGGGACAGGAATTTATCTAACATTTATTAACCTTCTAGAAAATGGGACAAGCCCTAATCTCTCATCTCTGCACCTGCACACTCCATTCCCCAAATCCTGTGGGAGCTCTGTGAGGATGCAGCAGGGCCCTCCTGGGGACACCTCCTGCAGCTCTGAATGATCCAATCCCTCCTCCCTGAGGGCAAGGCTGAGCTCCAGGAGGGCAAAACCCACCCACACCTTCCAAACCAGCAGGCAGCATCAACTACAGCAAGTACAATCAAGATGCAGCTCAGACATTTCTTTATTTCATTGAGGAAAAACTCCACAAGCAACTTCCATTAGAGATCACCCAAGTTCCTAATAAAAATAAAAATTGAATATCTGTTCCTTAAAGAATCAATATGGGAAACTTCCACTGGAAAGGAGGAAGAAGGTGAGAGGAGTAAATTCAGAGCAATAAGCAGAATAAGCAAAGGCTGGCAATGATTCCTTGAGAGTTAACAGGCAATTAAAGGAAATAGGTAATTAAAACCTGTAAGGCAAACACTTTGTGATGACCCATCCCTCACAGTGCAGTTTTCTATGCCCCATGTTTCAGAATGCAGTTTTATGAGGTTTTTCTAAACCATCTTGCTTTTATTAATCAGGTGGCTGATATTGAGAACCTTTCCTTTTATGGAAGTTTCTAAAAAAAATCAGTGCTGCCAAATGTTTGTTCAGCATCACTGGGACAGTGCATCCCATACAAAGCATGGAAAAAGGTGCAGAACACACTTGAAAAATAATAATAAAAATAAATAAATAAATAAAAACCTTTCCTTTTTTTTGCTCCAGATCCTGAATCAGCATGACTGAGTGACAGACTGTTCTGGTCAAGTCCGAGTCCCCACATGGTACCTATTTCCTAGCACACCAAAAATGGGCAAATGATTCATGTGAGTCTACGAGGGGAATCTGTCTGGTATGTTGGGATTCTGAGGCCATTTCCTTTTGGTGAGGCTGAGCTGTAAATGAGTAATCTGGCAGCAGAGCACTGCAGGCACCTCCAGCCTGCACTCAGACAGAGCAGCTTTTCTTCCCTCTGATCAAAGGTTCCAGGGCTCCAGCAGAGGCAGGTAAAACAATAATTGATACCAAACAAAGGATGCTGATGTGCACAGTGTAGGAATGGCATGGCAGCAATCTGCACTGGACTTTCCTTCACGCCAGCAAGGAGTTTAATCACTTAGCAAGGGACATTTCCAATCAGTTTGAGAAGTCATTAAAAAGCATCTCATTGTTAAATATCTGCTGCTTCAATGAAAAATTTTAACTGCCAAGAATACAGGTTTTTCCTGGCTCCTGAAATGACCCTTAAACCATCAGCAGAGTTGCTAAGGATGATTCATTTGTCTTTAAAATACTTACCTGGGCTTAGTTCTTCACTGCCATTGGCACAGAAATTGTAAATTAACATTTGATAATATATCCATACATATGGAAATACAGATGACACACAGCAGGACAGTGTTGATGCTCATTTTATATTTGTTTGGGTTTAAAGGGGCTGCTGTCTTAAAATAAGGGGTTTTTTTTTCAACCTACCTGCTTCTCTCTGTTGCATGTAACCACAGAAGCAATATTAAAAAAACCCCAAAACTCTCAGATCAAGAAAAGAAATACAGAGTGTTTAAAGCTGTGAACAACAAAGCCTTTTGTCTCAAAATACTTCTCTTTAGACTTCTAGTTCACCAGAGCATCTGCTTCAAAGTAATAGGGTTTTTTCTTTTAAAAAAATGCAAATAGAAAGGGGAAAATTTATTTAACTTTTCAACTCTGACATTATTTTAATTAGTTAAATTTTAATTTGCTAGCCAAAATAAAATCTACAGCAGCCAGCTGCAATTACAGTACAATTCACACTGAGCTGTGATTGACTGTGCTGCCAGTAAACAAACCAACCAGCTTAATGGACCAGTTGCAATTAGATTAACAAAGTTTGCTGGAGCCCAACTCATGAGCTGCAATAAACCACAAAGGAAGTAAATGGCAATTCTGGGCCAACTGGTTGCAATTTATTGCTGTCGAGGAGGCTGATGGAAGAAATGCCAATTTACAGCAGATAGCTGAGTGTTCATAATTACCCATCAATATAATCCACGTCGAAGTCCAGGGTCTCATATCTCCCAGCAATTGTCTTCCCATGGATCTGTATTAAATTTCCTGTTTAAGAGGAAATGGAAATTGAAGAGACTCTTTTAAAAGCAGAGAACTCGTTTGCAGATTTTCTGAGCTGAACAAAAGAAATTCGTGGTCTTTATGAATTTTGCAGGGGTTCCTGCACTGAATGTACTCTCATCTTCTACCATGGCTCAAGATGATTTTGTACTTAATTCACTTCTCTCAAAGGACATGTCTTTGTTTCCCACCAAAATTCATCCCCAATTTTTTTGCAGGTCTGTATTTGCACAGAGCTGATAATTTTCCTCAACTCTTTTGTTAACTAAAGCCCACTTTCTAACCCAATTCCACTGTAGAAACTCATGAGACAACCAAAATTACATCATTTGTACACCAGACAGGGCGAAGGTCTAAAGAAGGACGTTGGCATATCCATGGCCAGATTATTCTCCTGCTCTTCACTCACACTGGGAGGTGAAACATCCATCCAGCCAACACACAGAAACCTCCACACTGACCCTAAAGCAAGGCACGAGAATCTGGAGCTGAACTACACCTGGAAACAACTGGAAATTAAGAATTGATTTAGAATGAGGTGCATCTGTGTGATATGATCACCCATGGGATTGTCTGGGCTCTTTGAGAGACCAAAATCTTTTGATTAATCTTGACTTTGAGGATCAAACTTTCAATTTTCCCTAAAGAAACATGGAAATACAGAAATAATAGAAATACGGGGGTAGGAAAAATCTGACAAATTTCAGTTAATTTTTCAGACCAAAATCAGTGAAATACTCCTCATGTAACTTTAAAGTCTGATCTAAAACCCCAGTAAGCAAAAGCTCTTTAAGGCATTACAGATTAAATAAAGGTCCCATACCTGGGGTGCCAGATGATGGATTAATTTGGTAAACCACAGGTGTCTGCTCAGCTGAGAACTGCAAAGAGAAATTTGCAGTGAAATGTCAACTATTTCAAGCCCACCTGATGATGCATTTCTCACAACCCAGCCAGCAGCTGCATTTCAGAGACACTCCAAGTCTGATCTTTGAGGAAGAGTCTTGCTCTGGGAAGGGACTAAGGAGAATTATTCCTTTCTCACACCCTCTCCATTCAGAGTCTGGATTAGTGATGTTTTTACATCTTCTTTTGTGCCTAGATTGCCCACCTTGGCTTGATCCAATGTCAGAATACACAGTTTAATACACTATCAAATTTGTAAGTCGTGCTTTAGCTTGACTGCATTTTATCTTGAATGGTGACACCATTTTCCTTCCCAATAGTATATCATTCAGAATAATTTCATCATCATAGATGTGAAATACTTCAGCCACTCTTTGGCAAGTTTCTTGGGTATCTTAAGGCAGTGGAGTAAAGATTTAATCTTGGCCCATCTTACAGATATACAAGAGAGGATTTTTTGAGGAAAGGACCACCTTTGCCTCTGAGGGAAAAAATGGAAAATCATCAAGTCCAACCATCAATCCAACATTGCTAAATCCAATAAAACATATCCCCAAATGCCACATCTGCATGGTTTTGCAATCCCTCCTTGGCTGGTGACTCCTCCACTTCCCTGGTGTTCCACAATCCATTGGGGAAGAAATCTTCCCTGATATCCAATCTAAACCTCCCCTGCTGCAACCTGGGGCAATTTTCTCGTCCCATATCTTGTAACTTGGGAGGACAACCCCCCCTTGGCTGCATCCTCCTGTCAAGGAGTTGTGGAGAGTGAGAAGGTCCTCCCTGAGCTTCCTTTTCTCCAGGCTGAGCACCCCCAGCTCCCTCATCAGATTTCTACTCCAGACCCTTCCCCATCCTTTTTGGACATGCTCACCCTCCTCACCTCCTTTATGAGCCCCCTCATTTCCTCACTGGCACTTACAGATGCTGCTCACAGCCCAATAAATATCATAAAAAAAATTAATTTGTTGCATTAATTCAAAGACACCTTTGCATATGTTGGGGTTTTTCCTAAGCTTTCCTTGAAGCCCATCCCATTTCAGAGCTCAGCCTTTCCCTCCCACTCCTGCTTGTGTTAAAAATCAGTGAGCACCCACAAACATCCTCTGGGAATGGTCACTTCTGGGGAGCAAAGGCAGCATCACACCAGGCTGGAGAAGATGTGAGAAGCCAAAAGCAGCATGAAATTGGGGCCACTGGCTGACACAGTGACACTTGTGAGCTGCTCAGACTTGTTGCTGCCTGCAGCAGCTTTTCCAATCTAATGCAGAGGCAAAATTAATTTTTAATACATGTAGCTCCCAGGGCCCAGCCCCAAAACAAAGAGACACATTGTGGTTTATTTAGCTTGGAATGTGCCTCATTAACAGCATCCCCTGGTGATTTTTCATCAGCTCTCTAAGCTAGCTGAACCACCCAATGACTCTTCAGCTTTAATGTGCAATTTACTGAAAATGTTGGGGTTTTTTGCTCTAAGTTAGCACAGAGGTAGGATGTGACTAACAAACACACCAGGCCTCATCCCAAAGCACAGTCATGGTTAAGGTTCTGCTCTGCAAGAGATCACAGAATCCCAGAATGTTTTGTGTTGGAAGGGACCTCAAAGATCTTCTCATTCCACACTCCTGCCCTGGGCAGGGACACCTTCCACTATCCCAGGTTGCTCCAAACCCTGCCCAGCCTGGCCTGGAACACTTCCAGAGATGGGGCAGCCTGTGCTACAGCCTCACATTAAAGAGTTTTTTTCAAATACCCAATCTAAACCTACTCTCAGTTTGAAGCCACTCTCCCTGGCTCTGTCTCTAACATGCCCTTGCAAAAAGCCTCTGCCCATCTTTATTTAGCTCAGGGTTGGAACTGAATGGTCCTAGAGGTCCCTTCCAATCCAAACCATTCCGTGATTCCATCCATTTCAATGCATTTCCTGTGACACAATGTTGAAGCTTCAGTCCCTTCAATATCCTGAATTCTTTATCCTCACTTCTGCACTCGCTTGGTGATTACCTTGAAAGAATAGTTCTCTTTCTCCATCTCAGTCAGGTTGTTAATCACACGTCCCTTGAAGATCACCTCCACATAGTACAAACCCTCCTGGGGTGAAGACCTAGGTGGAAGAAAATATTATATTATTTTTATCTAAATTGTGTTTAGGAAATGCCAAGTCCTTTACAGAGTCTCCATTCACAGCAAGTCCACTGAAACTTTCATAGAGCAAAGGAGTTTTGCACTGTCAGCCCAAACTTCACACATATGAAGCCAAATTTTAAAACAGCAATTTAAAAGAAATGTGGAAGCACAGCAAGAAATCACAGTTAAGCCCAGAAGGTGACAGGACGGCATTGGAACTCTACCCAAATTATTGTTAATGCCAAACACAAATATTTGTCACTAGGCATGCACGGAAAGCAATTGTAATTCATTAGTAATAAAATGACCCAGGATCTGCACAGCATCTTGATCCTGGTCAAAAAATTAATGTTGCATCCTTGATTCACAGTTTCCCAGCACAGCACCCAGCAGAATTAACTCCCAGCCAAATCATAGCAGTAAAATATGGGAGAGTCCCATTAGGTCCCTCTTCAGACACCCCAGTCTCCCAGTTCCACAACCTGTGTTAAAGTTATGACAGGACAGCAAACCAGGCAGCTTAAACTGCCCAGCTGGTGCCTGGAACCAAATTTATTTCCTGTTCTATTCATAACCTCTCTCTATCACCTAGGACAGGTCAAGGACACCAAAAGCTGGTAGAGTCTCCTCCAAGATTTTCTCAAGAGTTTTGTATCTGAGAGCGAGATGTCTACAAACCTCTGGAGGTCTGAGTCTGGACTGCCCAAGAAGCCCCTCTGTGACCCTCATGGCTCAAGGTAACCTTGTGCTTCACGAAGTTGAAGCAAGAATAAATCAACCCAGGTTAGGAGGTTCTTACTGAGACCACAGTAGCAGCTTGTCCTGGGTTGAAAAATGTAACCAAAAATGTGTATTCTATTTTCATCTGTTGAAACCAGTTGGGAGATATTGTTCTTTATCTCTTGTAACTCTAGGGGTGGAAAGAGGGCGGATGCTTTCTGTTAATGGGACAACTGATAACACCAGATAAGGCAGGGCCTCCTTATCTCTTCCTCCACCCATCCTCCTCAGAGGGACATCCCCTGTGAATGGGCCATTGAAGGCCTCTCACATGACTGATAACATCACCTCATCCCATTGGGAGATGCTCCACCCAGCGGGAGGAGCCAAAGCCTTTCCACCGGGATAAAACCTGCAATCCCAAACACCAAGGGAGCCTGTTTGCACTGGATTCCCAGAGCACGACTGGATCCTTTCTTGAGGATCATCTCTACTTCAATGGAGCCACCTCTGTCACTCTGGGAGGACTCACTGCGGGCTGCTTCCAACACCCTGACCAACAGGGTTTCTTGTTTGCATTCTGACTCTGTCAGTGGTCCTTTGTACTATTGCATTTGTCTTATTTTAATTTTATTTTTGTCTTTCTTGTTCTTTGTTCTCTCTCTATTAAATTGTATTTCTGACTTGGAGTCTCACTGGTTTTGCTTTCAAACCAGTACACAGCTGTAGGAATTCTTTCAACTCCCAAACTGCCTGTGCAGTCACTGAAGGAAAATGGGGGTCCTCCTTGATAAAGGGCAAGGTCTCACCCACAGTGTAATCATGGATCATACCTTGTTCTGCACCTTATAATGGGCAGGTCCAAATACAGAGGAGAGACATCACAAGGCAGCCTGGGCAGGTCTGGATTCACCAGGGACACCTCCAGCTGGGATGCACTGGCTGGAGAGACAGATTCTACCTGGAGGGATGCTGAGCCTAAGCAAGAAAGTCAATCAGAAGAGCTCTGTGAGGACAGGATCCCTCTTAGTTGCACAACAAACATTTTTGGAGGTACAACCTATCTTCTCTAGGAATAATGCTTAGAGCCCTTGATCAAGTTTTTCTAAATCATATTTGTGTAATTTCATGTTGTGGTGGTTTAACCCCAGCTGCCAACTCAGCCCCACACAGCCACTCACTCACTTTCCCTCCAGGGGAATGCAGGAGAGAACTGGAAAGATAAAATGCACATCCCTGAGTGCCCTCCCACACATCTTTTAAATCCCCCTGGTGACTCCACCACTGCCCTGGGCAGCCTGTGCCAGATAACGACCTTGCAGGGGGTTCAGAAACCAACTCTCTTCCCAATGAATAAATACCCATCACTGTGGAAAATCAGACCTAGCTTTGTACAGTTGGTTTTGGGCCCAAATGGACGTGACATATAATTTTATGTGATTTTTACTCAAATCTCCTGTTTATCATAAGAGTTTTGAAAGCTCCAGCATCACAGGAAGAGAGGAGATATTCAGCTTTCCTCCAATAAAAGGGCAGGAGCAGGGAAGAAATTTCTAGTCCTACATCTGCAAAAATAAACATTTTTACTTCTGTTGCTTAGTAATAAACCTTCAGCAATATCTTATAAAGTGATCAATTCAAGCTGATTTCATGCTAGGAGCATCACAGCCTATGGCTCTGCTGGGTAGGGTTTGTCACTCCAACCACAAACCTCAGAAGGGAGATGATTATCTGTTATTTTTACATCCCTGGAAGTGTCCAAGGCTAGGTTGGAGAGGGTTTTAGAGCAACCTGGGATAGTGGAAGTTGTCCCTGCCCATGGCAGGGGATGGAACAAGATGATCTTGAAGATCCCTTTCAATCCCACTTTTCTATGATTCTATTTCAGCACATACTTCATAAGAGTTTAAAGCTCACCATCCAGAGTGATGGTAATCCATGTTCCTCCAGCAATGCTGCCCTCATGGGGCTTGATGAGTGATCCTGAGGCTGTCCCTGCAAAAACAAACCAGCTCCATCAGGCTGAAGGGAAATGCAAAAACACCTTATTCAGGATGAGACACAGTGGTCTGAGAGCTGTCTTCCTGTTATCCCACCCCTTATTTAATTTCTCCTTCTCAGGCACCCAAATTAATCATGTTGCCCATCCTTTCTCCCCTATTTACAGCTCCCCTCAGGGAGGTGTTGATGCCTTCAGGGCTTGGTGAGCCAAGCTACAGCCTGAGCCTCCTGTCATCCTCAAGAATTAAAGATAAACCTCTTGTTTATTCCTTCATCTCTCAAAGAAATGTGTTTGCTGACTTCGGTGCACTCTACCAAAATTAAGGCTGCTACAAAATATATCCTTTTCTGGCTCCAAGAGAGCCTGTCCAGCTATTTCCTTCTGAAGTCCTTGGGAAAGACATACAGGCATGGAAAAGAGCTCCTGATTCAGGGTGTTAAGTCACCTATAACCTGCTGTGTCATGCCCTTCATAAAGGCACCAAACTCCTTAGATAATTCAGGATTTATTTTGGGTGCACTCGTTTTCTGAAGCTGAGAGATGAA